>NC_081575.1:92673619-92756503 GCF_022355385.1 Mustela nigripes
TTGGTGAGTGCTGTGAAGTGTGTAAACCTGGTGATTCACAGACCTGTACCCCTGGGGATAAAAATATATGTTTATAAAAAATAAAAAATTAAAAAAAAATCTTCAGATAATTTCAGAACTTCATTTTGCTCAATCCTTGCAATATCTTGCCCTTCAGCCATTTTTTCCATAATGAATAGAAAAGCAGAGAAATTTGGGCTTCTTTTTCTTTTTCTTTTCTTTATGTATTTTCTTGGAGAATAGCTAATGAAAGTGCCTTCTGAATAAATCAGAGTTGCCTTATCCTCAAAGAAGACTCTCAAATGTACAAAAATTGAGTTACCTGTGGTAAAGACAGATAGGAAAAAATTGCAGACCTAGAAATGTTATTACCTTGCTCATAAAACTAGTGATTATCATGATTAATTCAGAGATGTCAGAAAATAATTTAATAAAGTAATTTGGTTCAGGTAAATTCTATTTTCCCTGATCAACATTCTTGAGTCTAGAAATTCAGTGATAAACCCAGCTTGTTTACAAAACCAGTATCTTGCTGATCAAAGAAAGAACAGAAAACCAATCCTACCTCACACCTCAGTGTTTGCTAACATTTTCCTAAATGCTCACCAACTGCCGCTGAAGCTATGGCAGAGGGAGCACTTTTAAACCCCTGGTCTTAAAGAAGAAATAGCATCAAAAGCGGTTAAAATTATATATAATACTGTTGATCAAGCAAGGGAATATCTTCTACTAATTTAGTAGTGGGCTGAAGTCAGGGAGTGAAGCCTACTTAGGAGGTGTAAAGGGGTGACATTCCTTTTTTTCTCTGCAGGGATGACCCACAGCTCTTTTCAAACTAAAATGACCAAAATGGTTCTATTCAGAGCATGAATAAATCAGCCCCAAGAATGACTTCCTATTCAAACCTTTTCAGTTAGGGAGGAGAGATCTTTAACATAAGCCTTCATGAAGCTACTCCTGGGCCAGCATTCACAGCTGTGTCCAAATCAAAGAACAAATTTTCTGGTTCAAGACTAATTTTCATGCATCACGGGAAGGAATGTAAGTGGATCAATTTTGAGATACACTCCATCCTCCATGCGCCTAGGGCTTCTTTAAAAAAGGACCCAGTGGTCTCTGGAGGGTAGTAAAAATGGAATACTTGGGGCGCCTGGGTGGCTCACTGGGTTAAAGCCTCTGCCTTCAGTTTGGGTCATGGTCCCTGGGTCCTGGGATTGAGCCCCACATCCGGCTCTCTGCTCAGCAGGGAGCCTGCTTCCCCCACTCTCTCTCTGCCTGCCTCTCTGCCTACTTGTGATCTCTGTCAAGTAAATAAATAAAATCTTTTTTAAAAAATGGAATACTTGCTGTTTTTAGTACATCTTTGGCTCCTGAGCGACTGAGAAGTCTGTAAAGCAAGGTGTACCAACCCAGGATGTAAGGACAGAGTGGATCTGTGAATTCAAATGGGGAAAAATTCCATCTTGACTCCCACTAACTCTTTTTTTTTTAAATATTTTATTTATTTATTTGACAGAGAGATCACAAGTAGGCAGAGAGGCAGGCAGAGAGAGAGAGAGGGAAGCAGGCTCCCCACTGAGCAGAGAGCCCGATGCAGGGCTGGATCCCAGGACGCAGAGATCATGACCTGAGCCGAAGGCAGAGGCTTAACCCACTGAGCCACCCAGGTGCCCCACTCCCACTAACTCTTTTTTTTTTTTTTCCCACTAACTCTTAATAGCAATTTAAATCAAGCCACAGTAGCATTAGCTGTAATATGAAATGGTCACCAAATAATCATGGATATGTTTATATTGCATTTCAATTCTTGTACATATCTTAAGCTATTATTTACAATCATAACTACTTTTAAAGTATGGTAGTTATTATGTCCACCAGTAGATTTTATTGTGTATTATGTTAAGAAGTATATATTTTAACACATTACAATTTTAAAATATTTTTATTATCTACTGGAGTATGAGTTTCCTCTATGCCATAGATTGAATTGCATCACCATTAAATTCATATGTTAAAGCCCCAATTCTCCAAATGACTAATTTTGGAGATAGGGCCTATAAGAAGGTGATCAAGGTTAAATGAGGTCATAAGGGTGGGGCCCTGATACAACAGAATTAGTGTTCTTGTAAGAAAAGCCAGCAGTGAGTTTACTGTTATGCATGCTCAAAGAGGTCAAGTAAGCCCACAGCAAGAAAGCTGCTACCAACAAGTCAAGAGAAGAGGCCTCCAAATGAAAACTATCTTGCCTGTACCTTGATCTTGGACTTCCAAACTCCAGAGCTATGGGAAATAAATTTCTGTTGTTTAGGCCATCATATCCATGTTATTTTGTTACTGCAGCCTGGGAAGATTAAGATACTCTCTAATTCTTATATCTTAGTTTAATATTTATAAAACATTATTCTGTAAAGTAGAATAGGCTTCATCACATTGGCAAAGGCCGTGAAGAAATTAAAAACAGGTATGAAACTCTCCTGTAGAGCAAGAGGATCATGGCAGATTATGACTCTTAGTGCCTACATCTGGCTTCTGAATCACTGTTTTCCTTGGAGATTTGCCTAATTCTAAGTGTCACCAATTATTCAGTGTAGTAAAATGAAATATCTTAAAATCATAGCCATGCAGAATTGAGCTTTTCTGGTTTTTTAGCAAGAATCAAGACTCAGAAAAATATCTGAAAAATATCAGAGACTTCTTTCATTTGGGTGAAAGCTACTCTGGGCCAAGGTACTCTGAGAGACAAGGATAAAAGACAAAGCTCCTAAATTCACAGATTATAGTCTGTCATACTAAGTAAGTCTACAATGAATAATTATAAAGCAGAAGGATAAACACTTCAACACCTTTTCAACTTTCATTCACATTTTCCCACAATCCATATGCATAAGCATATGTCTTATATTTCCCCTTGCCTCTCCCCTCTTCCAATGTTGCAGCAATTCCTTCTTCCCACGCTCCTTTTATACTTACAGGAAACTTCTCCCCTGCTCTAGATTTGGGCCATCAAAATCTTACATTTCCGATCCCAATTTGTATATTATAAAGAACAGCAGAGTATAACATATGCATGAGAAAAACGTGCATAGTACTTCATTATTCTCCTTAAATGTCTTCTCTTTCTAGGTCTGCAATTTTTTTCTAACCATCTTTACCGTATATAGTATAGGTAACTCAGTTTTTCTGGGTTTGAGGGTCTCTTTAAGGATAAGACAACTCTGATTTATTCAAAAGGTCTTTTCATTAGCTATTCCCCAAAAATATATGTAAAGAAAAGAGAAGGGAGATGAAACCCAGGATCTCCATATCTAGAGAGTGATACTCCTTGCCAATGAGCTCACAGAATTTTTTTTTTTTTTTGTACAACATATACTACTAATGCATTCTGCCCTGTACAATTGCCTCCACTTGTGTATGATTTTCTTTTTCTTCTCTACTTGATGGTTGGCTCCTTGAGAACCAGATCTATGACTTATTTATTTGATATGCCTCCAGTACTAAGAGCACTGCTTAAGGGGCCACTTAGTAAGAATTTATTAAATGATAAATAATTCAATGCTGCTGAAAAAATAGCAAGTCATATTACTGTAGGAAATTATTTACATAGTGCTCACTTCTGAACACCATTGACCTATTATTTAATTTTAAATTGTGGCTAAAATCAGTGTCCTATCCTGATCCTTTCTGGTAATCCTTTGGATTTAATTAGAATAAAAAAGTTCTTAGCGGTTCTTGCTTATGCTCATGGATCATGTTCCTGTTAAGTAAAATGTGTGATGAATATAAAGTTTTATCATCCATGTGGTTTCAAATGTGCTGTCTTATGTGTGTCTGTTGCTTAGGAAGAGCAGTTTATATAGGCATTTTAAAAATTTTAAATAGGAGACTTGACTTTTTTTTATGCCACCTGAAAGATAATTTCAGCACTTTACTGCTCATTTGAGAAGAGAATATTTATTATTTGAGGAGATACTGACTGAAGTGATCTGAGAAGGAGTTTCAGTTAGCATATGCTAGGTCATGCTGCAATAACACCATGCATCTCAGTGGATTAAGCATAGCAGTTCACTTCAGGCTCCCAGTACATGTCTCTCCTAGGTGGAGAGGATGGCCTCAAAGATCCTTGGTGAAGAGAAGTCCATTTCTATATATACTTCTTTAACTGTATCAAGGAAAGGGAATGAGAGAAATTGTTCACTGCATCTTAAACCTACCCTTGGAGAAAATATTTTGTACTTTTCCTCACATGCCATTGGCTGATTAAGTTATATATTCATAAATAACTTCAACTGGGTAAGTGTAATGTTACTACATGCCTAAAAAGAATAGAACAGGGATATTTGTTAAGAGCTCTAAAAAGGGATTACTGGTAGTTTATGGAGTAATTTTTTTTAATCTTTTCTTGTTCTCTTATGTTACCTTGCTGATTAGACCTAGAGACCAGAATGGAAGTTACTGAGACAGTGTAATGTTTATTGTATGGTATATTACATACCGAAGTTATTAATCATAGAGGTACTAGATCAGACCTCCATTTTGGTCATGATTCAAAATGCACGTTCTTAAGTTTTATTTGTATCTGGAAATCTATTCAAGACAAACATTTAAGGAGAGCTTTAAGAAAAACAGGGTGTATAATATTGCTAAGTATTATTTTATTAAGACATATTTAAAGATCAAAAGGTCTTATTATGCCAATGAAGCCAGACTGAGGAAATACTAGATAGTTTTGTGCTAGTTGGAATAAAACTCTCTTCTGTGTCCCCTCATGATGGAACCTGTTGATTGCCTATCCCAGTATCCATGGGCCCTTCCCTCCCCTCACTGACAGAACACTCATTTTACTGTGATATGTATGTGGAGAAGGGCCTTTCTTAGTCTTCCTTCCAGCTAGATTTGGCCAACTGGCTACGAGCAGAAGTGCTGTGTGCTATTTCTGGGAAGTTTCCCTAACAGAGAAAGAAAGGGCACACTCTTATTGTGCTTCATCCTTTCTGCTGCCTATGAAGTAGATTGGATTGTTGGAGTTCTGGATACTTTAGCTAATCCTTGCTAAAGTGAATAAAGATTTGCCTGCTACGTGAATTAGAGCCTAGAGGTGTTATACAGCAAGCAGTTAGGACCCCCAAAAAGGAGCCATAATAAGTGCTTCTAATCAATCTCTTAAGAACTGTCGGAAAGACAACCTTTGGGGTAAACTTAAGACTGTTCTATTTCAACCCAAAATATGAATTTGGGGCCATTCAGCTCAGAACAGTGCTGACATGATAAACCAGGGACTATGTCTTTTCCTTAAAAAACTGTAGCCTTTGTCTTTTCAAATCCCACTCTCACCTTTGATCTGCTAGGCAGTCTTCACAGAGGTGCAAAGGAGTAAATCATCAATCCTTTAAACAAAGGGCTCTGAATCATTTTTGGACAGTTAATGTACAGAAGCCTAACTACTCTATAGTAGATCCTATTCTCCCTGACCAATATTCAGTGTCACCATATCTTTATGTTAGTTTTATCACAGGAAGCTTTCAGCAGGGAACTAAGAATGTAAAATATTTTAAGTATGAATGGAAGAGACTATATGAGAAAGAATGATCAATGTTTGAGACCATGATAGACATACTTCTTCAGCGGTACTGCATGCTGAATTGGTAATTATTTTGGATGAGTACTTGAAAAGTGTCCTTTCTAGCCAAAAATTACATTACAAAGGTCTTAATACTTGTTTATTTCCATTATGGTTTAGATTTGAGAAGCATAACATTAAAAAAGATATCTTTACCTATAGCTTCAGTAATTATGCAATTTTGGAGCTAATCAAAAACATTCCAGAATATTACATGAAGAAAAATCATGTTAAAGTTTGGGATAAACTGCATTCTAAACTGCATTCTAAATTAACAAAGTAGACTTGTAGCACCTGGATGGCTTAGTCAGTTCAGCATCTCTTGATTTTGCTCAGCTCACAGTCTCAGGGTCATGAGATTGAGCCCTACACTGGGCTCCATGCTCACCTGGGTGTCTGCTTAGGAAATTCTTTTTCCCTCTCCCCCTGCCCCTTCCCTTGTTCATGCATGCTCCTTCTCTCTCTAAAATAAATAAGTAAATCTTTAAAAAGAGAGAGAAAGCAGACTCAATTTTGCTGTTCATTAAACTGATCCAACTTTGAGTTACTTATTCTCACAGATACCTATAACATTGCTTTGAGATCTGACTCCAGTTTAATATGTGATACTATAAATTATTTGCAATTAATGTGGAAAAACTAATTCAAGGCCATTCAGGAAAAATCTATAATGCCAGACAGCTGCTTAATCAAGAAGGAAGAGATTAAAAAGATAAAGACTTAGTAGAAGTATTTACTGAAGAGTTTTTAGCAATACCAGCACTTCATACTACAAAGAAATTAACATAAATTACCTACAATACCCTATTCTTATGATTAATGATGCTTTATCATTCAAGGCATTAATTAATTATTTTCTTGATGACAGAAAAATGTAAAAGTAAGATTTCGAATGCCTTAGTTAAGTATGTAATTAGCATTCAACAAAACAAATGCTCTGAGATAAAAATGGTGTGCTCCTATAACAACTTTTCTCAAAGACCAACCAATGAAGAAGTCAAGCATAATAAATGTAATCCTTATAACATAATAAAACTATTGGCTTAAATACAATTCACTTTTGGAAAATAAACTATATTCTTTTTAATCTTAGCAAGTTCTGCACAAATCACTTCAAGAGTTTCTGATGACTTCAACACTGGTTATTCCTATGGTTTAAAAGTTGCCAAATCCTTGACTCCTGACACAGTTTTGCATCTAAAAGGATGACACTGTCGTTATCAAGCATTACACAGAGACAAGGGTAGAAAATAAACTAACATAGTAGCTATGAAGTAGTTGTTATAGTAATGGTCAGTATATGCATGCATTTCACTAATACATACTTGCATTATTTTCTTTCTAGCTGATTTTCTTTAACCTTGACAATGTTGTTTTATTCTATTTCACATTGAATAGTTATTTAGTAATTCAAAATAGATCAGAAATATAAAGCAATCTAACTTTTAAAAATTCTGCTTCTCTACTCCAAAGTCAAAGTCTCTTTCTAAACTAAACACGGATCTCATAATGTAGGTAGAGTAAGCCTAAATACAGTTGATCCTCACTATCCACAAATTCTGGTTATTTGCAAATTTGCCTCCTCACTAAAATTGATTTGTAACCCCCAAATCCATACTCACGGAGCTTCCCCTGTTGTTTGTGGACATGTGCAGAGTGGCAAAAAGTTCCAGTCAATGGTCACACAGTTCCCAGCTAAAGTCAACAAAAGTGATGCTAGGCCTTTCTGCTTCAGTTCTCACATAGAGATGACCAGAGGAGGGAGACAGTAGGAGGCAGTACAGAAGAAAAATGTTCAAGAAGCCCCACCTCTGGGGCCAGGTGGACAAGATTTGAAACAATTTGTGGCAGTTTAGTGGGTCAGCCTTATACAAGTCATTTAACATGGATGAACTTTATTTTCTCTATGTAAAAATAAAATCTACCAGGATGGGTTGTTTTTAGGATGTATAATTATCTTCTATGTGATTACATATATTTCTTCTGGGAATAATGGCACAGTATTCATTCACTGAGTGCCACAATTTTATGGAACATAACTATCACAAATAATGAGAATCCACTGTATTTAATCAATTGCATATTTATGCAATTTTCATGCACATAGCCTAGTAACACATGAGAGAACAGAATAACTGAATAATATAAATTTTATATATAATATAAATTAAATATTTCAAATAAACAAAAACTACTGTATAATTAATAACAAGTTCAGTTGAATGCTAATTTCTCAGAATTTTTCCTGAGAAAATTATAAGCATAAATATATTCATATTTACCCATGGTTCATGAATTGTCCAGATTCTGTTAATTGAGATGGCAAAGTGATAAATGTTGAGGATTCCACCAAACTGACACTAAAATAAATGAAAAAAGGATTATTTTGAATTCTACTATAACAAAATTCAAATGACCACAAAACATTCTTTTAAATTTTTTTCCATCATTCATAAAATAGAGAATCAGAATAAATTTCAGTTAAAAAATCTGTATGTTCTCATTCTGCATCTCAAAACATGTATGTTTTTAAAAAGAGAAAGATCAGGGTGCCTGGCTGGTTCAGCTTGTAGAGTATGCAACTCTTGATCTCAGGGTTGTGAATTCAAGCCACATGCTGGATGTAGAGATTACTTAAAAGAAAAAAAAAATCTGGAATTGAAATATGTAAAACATAATATTCTATTATATGGAAAGGCAATATTAATTCTTTTTTTTAAAGATTTATTTATTTATTTGACAGGTAGAGATCACAAGTAGGCAGAGAGGCAGGCAGAGAGAGAGAGTATAGGAAGCAGGCTCCCTGCCAAGCAGAGAGCCCGATGTGGGGCTCCATCCCAGGACCCTGGGATCATGACCTGAGCCGAAGGCAGAGGCTTAACTCACTGAGCCACCCAGGCACCCCGGCAACATTAATTCTTATAGCAAAGAAATTTAGAACATAAATCACTGCCCAATTATATTCTAGAAATGGAATCATATACTGGTCTCAATGTATTGTCAGAGCTGTACACATTTCCTTTTTAATCTTATTTCAAAAAAGAAAAATAATTCTTTCAGGACTGTATATAAGATATGGATACAGAGTTAATCAGTGCATTAGTAATTATGCCATCTTCAGGAATTATTTAGCAATTCAGTCTGTCTTATAAGATAATGCTCATTCATTCAGGAAACAGTTACAGAGACTCCATTATGTGTTATATGTGGGACTGGGTGCTAGAAATACAAGCATGAATCTATTATCCTCTCTACCTTAGGTTGCCCACATTATAGTGGAGGACAGTGTGGAAATGATAAATGATCCTCTAGATATGGATGAAAGATGTCACAAAGAGTCATGCCAGGATGCCTAATTCTATCTTCAGAGTTGAAGAGAATCTGTATAATATTAAGAATCGATTTATTCAAGCTTGATTTTGTAGGGGCCAAATATGGGTTGCACCCAGATGGGCCACATTGGTGTGAAGATTATTTTGAGTTAAAAGCAATAAAAAACTAGCAGATTCAGGTCAATCTCTTCCTCCTCCTCTCAACTTAGTAATATTTTCATTGGAAAAGAAATCTATCCAGGAAAAGAGCTATTAACAGAGATTTCTCTTTACCTAAGAAATATATCTCCGTAATAGGACAACCTCTATGTTCCAGACACCTCCTCTCACTTTCTTGCTAATTGTCTTCCTCCCCTTTGTATCCTTATACCCCTGTCTCCCTTCTTAGCACATGTAAGTCTCATGTTGCTTCATTATCTTTGGCATTTCACGTGTGTGTGTGTATTCCCCTCATGTAAGAAACTAAATTTGATTTTCTTCTGTTAATCTGTCTCAGCCAACTTGATTCTCAGTTTAGCTAAAAGGGCCTTGAAGACCAGAGAAATTTCTTCCTTCCCCAAAAAGTCATGAAAATAAACCTTTATTATGTAATAGTTATTAATTTCATAATATAAACATTATAATAAAAAACAGATCAAGAATAAAATTCATCTAATGTTTTAGTATTGAAACACAAACACACATACAACTGCGCACAAAACTAAAATGCAACACATTCATACATCTTAATGTTTCAATGTTGAAGGGGTTCAGGATAGCCTCTGCTCCCAGTATGTGTCACTTTGGCATATGGATTATTTTAAGCTGAAGGCAATCAAGACCCTGCGGACTCAAAAGAAACTTTTGCTTCTCCCTTAATTCTAAAGAAGAATCTATATTGGGGGTTTTTCCCAGAATAAGGGTTATTAGCAGAAATAAATTTTAACTGAGTGACCCATCTGTATGACAGGGCAAATGTCTAATTATCAAACATCTGCTTTTCTTTTTTTTTTTTTTTCTTAAAGATCATTTATTTGAGAGAGAGAGAACACAATAGAGGGGAAGTGGAAGGGAGAAGCAGGTTCCCCTCTGAACAAGGAGCCTAACACGGGACTTGATCCCAGGACCCTGGAATCAGGACCTGAGTTGAAGGCAGACGCTTAAACAGCTAAGCCATCCAGGGGCCCCAAACATCTGTTTGTCTGTTCCCCCTGTGAGGTGCATTCCTCTCCTCTAAAATCCCAGACTCCTACCCCGTCTCCTTAGTTCAATATGACATCTAGATCTCATTTTGCTTGTCTCTGGAATTTCCTTGTCTGGGTGGATTCCCCATACTTATACTATTAAATTTGATTTTCTCCTGTTAATCTGTTTCATATCAATGTTATTCTTCGTCCAGGTAGAAGGACCCTTAAAAGGGATAGGAATTCTTGATCACTGACAACGTTAATGTCATTTTCTGTCCTTTTAAGTTGGTAGTAGTGAGAGTTTCGTATAAGGATTGTAAGGAATTATATTAATATTAAATACTAAAAATTATTAAACAGACAAAATGAACTATAGGAAAATGTAAACTATGAACTATGTAAGACATGTACCAGACTACCAGATTTTCTTATATCATTTTAAAGTTATAGTTAAGCAAATGTAGGAAGAACTCCTCTCTGGAGGGTAATTTCAATTTAAATTAAGACACTAAGTCCTCATTGAAATCTCATAAAAGTATGAGGCAGAAAAAAAATGTATAATTTTTTTATATTTCTATAAATCCAAGGTGAATCATCAGGGCAATTTATTTGGGTCGTAATTTGTTCTGGCTAAAAAACAGTTACAAGGATAATACAATTTTACACACAAATAAAAAGACTAAACCAATAAGGTAAATATTAGGTATTTTGCATACTGTGCATGTACCATTTTGAGATAAAATAGCATTTGAAAGGTCCCTGCTTAATTAGATTGAAGATGTTCTCCTTAAAATAGAAATATTACTTATAAAAATGAAATACAAACTGCCACTAAAATGGAAAAAATTCTATTTGATTACTGTAGTTTCTAAATTGGCAGCTTTCACACTTCAGTGTGTATGATAAACATCTGCAGTGCTTAGTCAAAATGAATATCCCCAAATTCTATCTGCATGAATTCTGACTTAGTTAAGTCTGGCAACGGTTCCAGAACTTTCTATTTAAAACAAGCTCTCCAGCGTGCCTGGGTGGCTCAGTTGGTTGGCGACTGCCTTCGGCTCAGGTCATGATCCCAGAGTCTGGGGATCGAGTCCCACATCGGGGTCCCAGCTCCATGGGAAGTCTGCTTCTCCCTCTGACTTTCTTCCTTCTCATGCTCTCTCTTTTTCTCTCTCTCTCTCTCAAATAAATAAAATCTTAAAAAAACAAAAACAAAAACACAAGCAAGCTCTCCAGATGCTTTTTAAAGAGCTTATATACAGATTAAACTTTGAACAATCTTGACTTAGACCAGCAATGCTCTAATATTAATGTACCAAAAAATCCTCTGGAGATGTCAAATGCAGATTCTGACTCAAATGGATTGCTGTGGGCCTGAGAATCTGTCCAACAAGCTCCCAGATGATGCTGATTTTGCTGGTTCAAGGATCATACTTTGAGAAGGAAGAGTCTAATCTAAAACACAAACTATTTTTCAAATAATAAAACGAGGTTACCAGGAAAAGAAAGGCAAGGAATGGCAGAGTAAGAATCATCGCACATTCACTACCCTATAAAAGCAATAAAAAACACTAGGAAAGATTGTAAAAATTAAATTTTCAGAGCTCTGGTTAATTAACGAAAGGCTTGCAACAATTTGAGTAGTGTTTATTTAAAAATAAACTGCCACACCTTGATGAGAACAGCAGAGTTTGTGGTCTTGTAACTTTTATTATGCTGTAACTCCCATCTTTCCACTGCTCTGGTAGTAGCTTTGAAAATCAGCAGCCTTGCAACTAAGGTAGTTGTAAAATCTGGCAGGCTTCCAGCCACATGAGGGCACAGACTGAGGCTGGAGCTCATTAAAAAAAGTCCCATTCCTGAGCATTGTTACTTTTTCATGGGTCTCACAGCTCCCTCGAAAAATTGAGTTTGCAAGGTGTTGTCTTTACTGACCTGACTCAAAGGGAAACAGCAATATCCAGGATTTTGCTGAAAACAATCAGTAGCAGTTGTACCTGAGATTCCTATAGCAGCTGGATCAAACAAGAGCTTGTCAAAACATCAAAGGAAGATGTGGGGAACAAGAGGCTTATATGAGGGGCTGAAGTAGCGTGCTAGATCCCCAAACTCTGCGAAAGGTCTTCAACACTGTCTACGAGAGACAACCATGTCCCACCAAATAAAGAATACTAATAAAGAGATAAGTTATTCAAAAGAACCAATTACAAATTTTGGACGGAAGAAGTACGATACATGAAATAAAAAATCAACAGAGGGACTGAACAGCAGGTTTGCAGCGGCAAAATGGGCCAGATGGAATGATTATCTCTAAAGGACAAAAAGAGAAAATAATGACAAAAAATTAACACAGCCTCGGAAAACTGTGAGATACCATTAAGCACACAAATACAAGCTTCATCAGAATCCTGAAAAGATAAGAAAGAAGCAGCAAGAAAATGCAAAGAAATAAATGATGAACAATTCCCATGCTTGAACAGAAATATTAATTTACACAACGAAGAAGTCAAAAAAATTTTATTCAAGGCAATCCAAAACTAGAAAATAATAGTCAGCCTGTTAGTAAGCCAAGGCACAGTTAGCAACAAGAAAAAATTGACCAACATCTATGTCACTCTGCAGTAAAATTAAACAGCAGAGTTCCCAGCTGAAACCCCAGAGGTCAGAAGGCAATGACATTACATATATATTTTTTTTCCTGTGCAAACTTTTAAATTCTACTTTCTGACTTTAATGAAAAGAGTGAGACAATAAATACAAAACTGTTTTAGGGGCTTATAATGTGTAAAGATGTAATGGGTATAACAGAAATAGCACTAACAAGGGGCTATGAAAAGGTGATATACAGCAGCAAAATTTCTGAATTACATTGAAATTAGGTTGGTAATAATCTGAGCTACATTAATTTAGGATGCTAATTATAATCTCCAGGGTAACAAAGAAAATAAGAAAAATAAGTTAGGAGATAGAAAAAGGAATAAAAAATTTATTAAAAGGAAATATACAATATAAAACCAAGAAGTAACAGAGAAATAGAGGAACAAAGACATAAGACATAGAAAACAGGTACCCAGGGGCACCTGGGTGGCTTAGTCATTAAGCGCCTACCAGGGTCCTGGGACTGGGCCCCACATAGGGCTCCCTGCTCAGAGGGAAGCCTGCTTTTGCTTCTCCCTCGCCCATTCCCCCTTCTTGTGTTCCCTCGCTCACTGTGTCTCTCTCTGTGAAAGAAAGAAAGAAAGAAAGAAAGAAAGAAAGAAAGAAAGAAAGAGAGAGAGAAAAAAGAAAGAAAGAAAGAGCGAGCAGGCAAGCGAGAGAGAAGGAGGGAGGGAAGAAGGAAGAAAGAAAACAGGTACCCAAATGGCACATATAAATCCTACTGTATCAAAGATGAAGCGAACTTTAAATGGATTAAACATTCCATTCAAAAGGCAGAGGCAGACAAAAGGAATACGAACAGATTAGGAAAAAATCTAACATCAATTCAAAGACACAGATAGGGAACAAAAGGTCACAAAAGACATACCATGCAAATGGTAACACAGACCTGCAGTGTCTATAGTAATAATGGGCAAAACAGAATTAAAGCAAACATTGTTCCAGCATGACAACAAGAGAGCTCCAGAGACTCACTCCCTCAGGAAAATGAATAAAATTTGTAAAAATCAACTATTTTAATTCTCTAGAAATTATCCTAAGGGCATAGAGCAAATGAAGAAAGATCTATTCAGTAATACTAAATTCAGTAAGAAAGGCTGAAATCTGTGGTGTCTTAACCAAGACCCCTCACTCGCTCCTCCTTCCCCACTCAATAAGACGGAAACCCTAGCCCTCATTGGCACAGCTAAGAATATAAGGCTCTCAACTTACCCAGCTCCCAGGTGGAGAGATACTTTTCTGGGAGGGGTTGGACAACAATATTTCTCATCTTGCCCCAGTACATGCTGCTGAAACTAAGTTTTGGGCAACTGTAGCTGAGAGGAGTAGGTGGGATCAGTCTTCTGTCCAGCAACCACTCACAGGACAGAGGCACTACATGGGTGTGAAATCGTCCTTGCCTTAGCTTTAAAATGGTCGCTCAGTGCTGGCAGAAGCAAGGCAAGGAGACCTAAAGCTATGGCCCCTATCTCATCTCACACTTAGCTCCTAATGTGCGGTGGTAAGCAGAGAAAAGTGCAACACTATCCCCACCTCCAGTTACAGAGCGAGTTCAGAGATTTCGCCTGCAGGGAGAAGCTAGCTGTGCTTAAAACAGCTCTTAATCTCCTCCCAAAGGAACTGATTTTATTTTCAACAAATCATGAAGAAGATCAAGCCAAGGGATCAGTGAAAAACAGTGCGGTTGTGGTGAAAGGCAATTTGGAGTAGACTGGTAGATTCACAGGGGAAAGGGACAACTGGGAGGCTCCCTTGTGGGGACAGAATAAATCTTAAACATTGACCTAAGGAACTATTACTTCAAAGGAGCCTATATTTGACTGAATTGGTCTGAGGAGGAATTTATGCCTCCTGAAGAACTGGAATTAGCAGAATCTAGTATCTGGGTGTGGACGTGGAAAGATATGGTCAAAAGGAATCCTACCAAAGCCACTGGCATCCCAGATTGACTGTGGGAATGCCCACGGCTCTGTCCTGTGAGAGTTAACACCAGAGGCTTCACACTTTGTGTGTGGCGCCTTTTGTGGGGAGGAGGTAGATATCACTAAAATAAGCTAGCCAGTCAGTGAAAAAATTAACCAACACCATTAATGACATTTTGGGAAATGTACTCAGCTGATACAATATATATTCTAAAATGCCTAGTTTTCAACCTTAAAAATGATGAAACATGAAAAGAAGTGGGCAACAGAAACTGCACGTTAAAGTGACCAGTTACCAGATTTAACAGAATAATTAATTCCAAATTGCTGTTATCAATGTGTTCAAAAACTAAGGAAAGTATGACTAAAGAAGTCAAGGAAGGTATGATGACAATGTGATATCAAATAGAGAGTATCAAAAAAGAGACTGAAATTTTAAAAAGAACAAAATAAAAATTCTGGAGTTAGAAACTACAAAAACAAATAGATAAATAATTATCACTGGGGGGAATCAACAGTAGATTTGAAATGGCAGGAAAAAAATTTAAAAACTGAAGATAGAGATAATGCCATCTGAAGAACAGAGAGAAAATAAAGAAAAATAGAGTCTCATACATATATGGTGCATTATTAAATGCACTAACACATGTGTAATAAATCACTAGAAGGAGAAGACAGAGAGAAAATAAAAGAAAAATTGTTTAATAACTGAGGTGGCTGAGAGCAAAGCTCAACTGAGCCATGGAAGTTATTCCAGAAGATAATGTGAATCCGTAGAAACAAATAAACCAAAAATGATAAATAACAAGGCCACTTTAATAAAAATTATCAACGTGTCCTTTCTGTTATGGGCTGAATTGTATCCTCCCTTAAATTTCATATGTTAAAGCCGTAACCTCTAATATTCTCACAGTGTGATTGTCTTTGGAAACAGGGCCTTTAAAAGGTGCACTAGGCTAAAATGTAGCCATTAAAGTGGGCACTAATTCATTCTGACTCGTGTGCTTACAAGAGGAAATATGGACACACAAGAGACTCCAGGGCCATGCACATCAGAGAAGAGATGTGAGGGCACAGCAAGAATGTGGCCATCTGTAAGCCGAGGAGAGAGGCCTCAGAAGAAACCCAATCTGCCAACACCTTGATCTTGCACGTCTAGCCTCCAGAAATGTGAAAAAAATAAGTTTCTGTTGTTTAAGCCACTGGGTCTCTGGTATTTTGTTATAGGAACCCTAACAAACTAGTACACTGTCCTTTCTTCTTTCATCTTTCTTAAGATCACAAAAATTACACAAAATGAAAAAAAGAAATACCCCAAAATGTTAGTACCATTACAGATTATTGTAACATCATTGATACAATATGTCTGACAAAAATACCACAGAAAAGGGGGAACTGGAATAGAGCTATATAAGAGGAACATAAAAATGAAAAGGCAACCTATCGAATGAGAGAAAATATTTGCAAATCATATAACAGATAAAGGATTAATATCCAAAATCGATAAAAACTCATATAACTTAAAAGCAAAAACAAAACAAAACAAAAAAACAAAAAACAACCCATAAAAGATCCAATTAAAAAATGACCAGAGGATACGAACAGACATTTTTCCAAAAAAGACATATAGATGGCCAACATGTATATGGAAACATGTTGAACTTCCATACTCATCAGGGAAATGCCTTTCAAAATCAGGGTGAGATGTCACCTCATAACTGTCAGAATGGCTATTATTAAAAACAAAACAAAAAACACCAACCAACCAGACAAGAGATAATAATGTTGTGATGATCTAGAGAAAGGGGACACTGGCACGTGGTTGGTGGGAATTGGTAGGAATGTAAAATGGTGCAGCCACTATGGAAAACAGTAGGGAGGCTCCTCCAAAAATTAAAACTAGAATCATCATGTGGTCCAGCACTTCCACTTCGGGTTTTTATCCAATGAAATTGAAATCCAGATCTTGAAAAGGTATCTTTACTCTCATGGTCATTTCAGCATTGTTCACAAGAGCCAAGATATGAAAACAATCCAAAGAACCCAAATGTTCATCGACAGATCAATGAGTGAGGCAAATGTAGTGAATATATTACTAGTTGGCTTTAAAAAAGAAGGAAATCCTACAATATGTGACAACATATTCAGAACTTGGGGACATTATGCTAAGTGAAAAAAGCCAGTCTCAGAAGGACAAATACTGTATGATCCCATTTATATGAGCTATCGAAAATAGTCAAACTCAAAAAGCAGAGAATAGAACAGTGGTTGCTAGGAAGTGGTTATAGGATGAAATGGAGAGTTGTTATATAAGGTTTCAGTTATGCAAGATAAATAAGTCCTACAGATGTGATATACAAGAGGGTTAACAATATGCTACTGTGCGCTTAAACATCTGTTAAGAGGGTAAGTCTCATGTAAAGCACTCTTTCCACCAAAAAAAAAAAAGTAACACAAGAAAACTTTTGGAAGTGTCAGATATGTTTACTACCTTAATTGTGGTGATAGTATTATAAGTTGCATGCATATGTCCAAACTCATCAAATTGTATACATTAAATGTGCAGTTTTTTAAATATGTCAATCCTACCTCAATAATCAATAGAGAATATCAAGAAGACCAGATATATCAATATCAATATGGAAATATCAATAACATTGATAAATGATTACCTAGACTGATCAAGAATAAAGAAAAGAGGATCAAATTGTTAAAATAAGGGATGGAGGAAGGGCCATCACTATTGACTTTCCAGGAACAACAACAAAAAAGAGTTATAAGAGTATTATGAAAACATCTGTGCCAACACATCAGGTAATTTGGAGGAAATGTACAGATTTCTAGAATTGCATGAACTATCAAAACTGACTTAAAAAGAAACAGAATACCTGATTAGGCCTATAACAAATAGAGAACTAGTAATGAAATAAACTTCCCATGAAACAAAGCTCAGACCCAGATGGCTTTAGTTGTGAATTCTACTGAAGATTAAAAGAATAGCAATTCTTCTTAAACTCTTCCAAAAAAATAGAATAGAAGGAATCAGTTCCCAAATCATTGTTGGAGGCTACCATTAATGACACACACACACACACACAAAAACAAAGCTGTCACTAGAAAAGGGAATTACACCATTAGATCTTATGATTATAAATGCAAAATCTTCAACAAAATACTAGGAAATCAAATCTTATAACATATAAAAAAATTGTATAGCAAGATATAGTTGCATTCTGCAAAAGAGGAACTTGAGAACCATTAATTTGGTAGACAGAGGCATGTGGGCGAATCCTGTCCCTGTTAAATCTAGGTTGGGTTGCCATTTTTGTTAAAAACAGTATTAAATTTTGATTAAAAAGTGACCAAATCTGGTCACTGCACTGCATATAATTTTGGGGAAAATCTATAGGAAACTTTGTTTTATTGTAAAGTATGTTTTATACTAGATTGTTAATAATTAAATCCTTGTCATTTTTTAAGTGTAACATTAAAAGCTAGTTCACTTATTGGTATGGTATTTATAACATACAAAAAGTCTCCAGAAGAATTGGCAATCAAATTTCCTCTTTTCTACTGTATTATTTTAAAATTTTAAAATACATGCCTATTGTAAAATATTGATTTTTACAATTACAAATTTTGTAATTGGTTTTAAAATTTTGAGTTTATATGCCCATTGCCTAAGATTGAGGGCCACATTCAGACAAAGGATGAAGGAGACTTGTCCTCTACCACCCCTGACTGAATTTTAATTCAATCTGAGATAAACCATAAAGTAACAATAAAATTAAAAAAAATAATGAATACTCTTATGCTGAAAATAAATAAATTAATATTTTAAAAAATGCTACAATTTCTTGAAAGACAAGCAACTATAATAGCCGACCAATTCCTGGAACTTTGATACTTCCTTTCAGCTTTACCTCTAGAATGTAAGACTAATTATGTTTGATCTTGAATTCCTCGGAAGAAGTGGAGTCAGTCATTTGGTTCATTTAAGGGCATAGTTTAATACTGGATTAAAGCTACATATTCTGACTTTTTAAAATTGTTCCTTGCATTCTGATAGAACATTTTAATAGAACTACCGTAAATAAAACTCTCCCTCACATGAACATGGGAACCATAAATTCACCAAGAGCTATTTTAACAAAAAATTTTGTATTGTCAATAATAAGTGATTATTAAGAGGAGACTATCAAAAGGCTGGGAATACAATAATTTTAAAAACTGGATATTATCAAATACTAAAATAATAAGCATACATACAGCTTCTAGTCTCAACACAAGTATTGTTGTGAAGATCTGCTCTCTAAAGCTGATGGAGACAGTGTATAATTGAAGCAATACATGGGTGTCACTGACCATTTTCTCCCTCAAAACCTAAGTTTATAAAGACACTTGTCTATTGTGACCTTAAATAATACTTCAGCATTTTATTTTCATCTCAAATCTGTGTTGTTGTTGTTAATCCTCAAGATGCACAAATGCATGGTTAATGTATAGTTTTAATTAATCGTGATGCCGTAAGTTAAAATGCATGTTCTGCTTGAACTGATATTTCACTTACAGAAATTAACAGATGGAATAAAATTAGAAGTAAAAAAGTCTATTAATTATATATTTTTAAAAATTAAAATATTAGTATATCTCAACATACAGAAAGCGCATAGACAAAATTCATAAATTTAGTATGATCAGTCTTAGCTTTAAATAGATCAAATAGCATTTTAAGAAAAATTGATTTCTCTTAATTATTTGTTCTGTTTTATCTATAATGTTCATAAATTTATTGTAATATAAACACATAAAACTTCTCCTCAAAAAGGTTCATTTTGGAAAAAAAGTATTCACCTTAAGACTGGATACGACTAATAGCAAACAAATTATATGAAAATGTTATATTAACATACCTGAAGTCCCCAGCAGTATGGAAGGGATTTTTAACATTCACATTAATTTCTTTCCATTTATAACATGGAGATTTACAACGTATAATTTCCTAAAGTAAAAAAAAAAAAATAATAATTCTATATGTAAGTAATGAAAAAGAATAACCTAAATTATTATAAACTTAAAGCACCTAAAAAACAGTACACTGAAATATTACAGGGACATTAATTCATGTAATTCCCCTTGTCCCACAAATATCGTACTGCAAAAATCTAGGTGGGAAGGACAGAAATAGATTTTACCACATCACTGAATTATTGTCACAACAGTGTCTCTTAAGTTGGTTTCCCTAAAATGGCTTTTGTTAATGACTGAGCATGATTTCACATTTGAAAATTAATTAGTCATACCTATACCTAACACATATGACATAAGGAAGAAGCAGGGTGTATGTATGTGCACATGCATACCTCTGTGAATGAATAAATTTCTGTGTAGGATTGTGGCATGCCTGGGTTTATAATGTGGTGGCTACACTGACATTATTTGTACTGTACAAATAATGCACAAATATAAAATTAAAACTTTGAATTACCTGAAGGACTTTCATGGAAAATAAGATTCCAGGAATTCTACATTTTTAGACTGGTCATGTTATTATCTTTTTCTATTTCTCCATTATTATCCAGCCCACTGGACACTAAAACCATGAGCAGCCAGATGGAAAAGTAAACAGACTGCATGAGCTTGAGGTGTCAGCTTTTTTGCCTGAGAACCATGTAAATGGCAAACTAAAATCATCCATGTCTAGAGATACATATGGTAAAGCAATGTTTCATTTTGGAGAATTCCTGAGAGAAGATTGGGAAGTGTAAGAATTTATTATTCAAGAGGAAATCTGAAGATCACGACACACATCTCAATGATTATCACATGTCTACTTCCTGTTCTAGGTGTCTGTACCTTGTAAACCAGTCTGCCCATATGAGCAACTTAATGCTCTCCTCATACAACTGGCCATTACTGGAGTAATGCCACTACACACCACAAATTCTTTATAATCCATGTGGAAATCTGGTGACATAACAAGTTTACTTCTTCTTTACCATACATCCATGGTATAATATTTAGACAAGATAACAGCTACAAAAAGTCAATGATAGCAATAGCACAACCATTTTATAGAGAGTTAAAAATCCTTTCCCCCATCTTTTGAGATATAAACAGAATTCTATCTGGAATGTTATCACCTCTCAGTAAATGCCAGTCTTAGCATTATCTTTATAGAATGAATGGATTTGATCCACAGGAAACTCAAGATAAATTGATGAATGTTCCTTTCAGAAAAGAGAAACATTTTCTTTGCTGCATAAACCACCAACCCTAAATTCAAACAAAAACATAGACAGAAGCCCAGGGACAGTTTTACCTTACATCACAAATCTCCACAGCAGAGGGGAATGTAAATTGCTATGTGTATAGTGAATGACTCCATTATGAAAACAACAGATATAATCCTAAAAATCTGACTTTAAAAGGAACACTCAATACAAGCAAGTTCTCTTATAAAATTGAAGAATTAATTCTACAGAAAGAGTATCAGAGCAAGAATATCAGAGACGCAGAAGGCAAGAACTGTGCAAATGTAATTATGTGCACATGTGTCTGTACACAGAATTTCAAACAACAGGAGCGATACAGAGAGAACACTTGGAGGAACAGCTGTGCTTGGGACATTCCAAGGCCTGAGAAGAGAATGAGACACACAAAATAGGTAAAATCTACTTACAATGGCTTTAAAATTGAGGACTTCACCCTTAAGAGCAAAAGTCATCGTAGTGCCTCCTATTGCGTACTTAGGTTTTGAGATTAATAGCAGTGAAGCTTCAGCAGGACGAAGGAAGCGACTGGTGAATTTCAGAGTGATATTAATTTGGTTTCTATTTAGTAAAAAAGAAAAGAGGAAATCGCTTACTGAAAAAGACACAACAGTTAACTCTTCAGCGTAGATCACATGCCCAGGGCCTACACTCTGCAATATACTCACTTCTATAATAAAATGGAAGGCCTCTGCAGATTTCAGCAACCATACAATCCAGTTATTGTTATCCGTTAAAACATCTTGATCCGATCTGTAAAACCTACAGTTCCCTTCAAATGTACATATAATTTACCAAGTAATAGATTTCCAGTTAGCTGCAGGAAATCATGTGGGTATTTTTGTGTGAAATTCATAGGACATTCTGTGCTACTGTTTAGATGAACTCTTAATCATATCACTGGTTTTTGGATTTTATTTTGTTTTTGTCACATAGAGAAAAAAAATGAGCAAGACTAAGAATTCAAAAAAATAAAGCTACGGTTGAAAGTAAAATTTAAATCTGGAATCAAAATAATGGTATATAAGTAACAGGATTTTTGAGAGAAACACATAAATAAAAGAAGGAAAACAGAAAGCCACATCCATCTCTCTTAAACTTCAACTTTCTAGTCTAAAACACAGTAAAATGGTAAGAGGTCTATGGACTCGGAGGAGATTTCACCCACCCATTTGTAGGGGAATGTCTACACCATGGCATCCTGGCAACTTGGCATGCCATACCTAGGGCACAGAGACAAAACTTAACTGTCCTGGCAGAAAGCTTGTGATCCTCCCCTAACAGAAGAGCACAGAGGCACATGCAGAGCTACTACAAGAACCTTTCTCGCTTGCCTCCCCACCTCCCCTGGGAGGGTATCATCAGTTTCTCGGTATCTCCTATGTTCTCTCCCTTCAAGGAGAGTTACAGGCTATAAAACTGCTTAGCTGTAGCACAACATTGGCTGTCTGCAACACGCTGTCTTACCAGGCATAATGCATTCATCAACAAAAGCTCTTTTGTTGTGGTATTAGCCTGCATGAGGGACATAGGGATCAGGCCCTTTTGATAACTTTTGTTTTCACTGTGTATTAAGTAATACAGTCCTCGAATTTAAAGATAAATGGGCTCAGTGTTTCTTAACTGGCTAAATCTTTCAGCCTTGCCTTGCCTTGACACAGCTGTGGGTGAAAAATCATGGGGAAATTTTACCTTTGCTTTTGCTCTGGCTTTTAGTCCTTTGTGCAAACTACCACCTACTGCCTTCTCTTAGGATGCTTGTGTTTGGAAATGGAGATGGGAATAGATTCTCTCGGTGTCCAACTTTGACTTAACTTCCCCCAAATCCTTGTGGAATTAATGTTGAATGGGTAAGTCTATGGAGCAGCAAAAAGTAAAGGACTTTAAAGGAATTAAGGACTTCCAAAATCAAGAGAAATATTCATAAAATTGCTTTTTAGGGAAAAGTACAACTCCCAGGTACCAGGAATGGGGATGATTTTTACTCAGATATGTCATCACTAATCTCAGTTTGCAAAGGGATATTTTGTTGGTCATTACGAAAAGCTCATAGACTTGGATTTAATTAAGAACAAAGAATATTTGACCTTGAGATCTTTTTCAGGGTATACAGGCTCAAATTCTGTGTTAGGATACCTGTGAGTGACTTAAGATTTTTCTAGATATTCTAAAATTCATCATTAGATCAAGCCATTCATTCAATCATTCATTCATTCAATTGATATTTAGAGAATTTATAATGTTCCAGGGACTGTTTTAAATTTGGGGATAGAGGGCGCGTGGGTGGGACAGTGGGTTAAGGCCTCTGCCTTCAGCTCAGGTCATGAACTCAGAGTCCTGGAATGGAGCCCCGCATCGGGCTCTCTACTCAGTGGAGAGCCTGCTTCTTCCTCTCTCTCTCTGCCTGTCTCTCTGCCTACCAAATAAATAAAATCTTAAATAAATAAATTAGGGGATAGCGTGATTAGAAAAAAACCCACAGTATACCTGATCTCCTGGATCTTACGTTCTACAGGGCATGGCAAACATTAATTATGTCATCACAAAATAAATGTGGAAATTACAAATTATGCATGTGCTAGGAAATGGTATGAGAACATCTAACAGGGAGTGTGGTATAGTCTGAAGGGTCAGGGGGTGGGATATGAAGGATGAGAACGAGTTAACCAGAATGAGCAGGGGAGGAAAGAAGTAGCCAAGGCCTCTGGTAGGAAGAATTAAGTGTTTGAAGAACTTACCAAAGGCCAGTGGTGCTGAAGCTTAGAGAGCAAGAGTGTTAGTGATCCAATACAGCCAAAAGCCAGCTATGAAAGGCCACATGTTGAGATAGTCATCCTTTATCTTAATGGTAATGGGAAGCTATGGGAATATTTTATGCAGAGGAGTGATATAAGCAAAATTTTTAAAAGATTTTATTAATTTACCTGACACAGAGAAAGAGATAGTGAGAGAGAGAGAGAGAGAGATAGAACAAGGTGGGGGAGTGGCAGGCAAACAGGCAGAGGGAGAGAGAGAGAAAAGGCTCCCCACCAATCACCGATGCTGATGTGGTCCATCCCAGGATCCCAGGATCATGATCTGAGCCGAAGGCAGCCACTTAACTGACTGAGACACCCAGGTACTCCAATGTAAACAAATCTGCATTTTAAAGGAATTGTTGCCATTCGAAGATAGAGGATGGACTGCAGAGAAACCTTTCAGTAGTCTATTGTGGCAGTGTAGTTTAAAGATGAAGGTACATTAAACTTGATGTGGAATAGGTGGTAAAAATAAAAGATGTCAAATTTAAGATACATTTGGTAAAATCAATAGGACTTGCTAACAGATTGGATCTCCCCGGAAGCTGATTTTAAAAAGGTCTATGAGAATGACCACAATCTAAATAACATGCACTTAATAAATGAATGTATAGACCTATACTTAAATCCTATGAAACACAATTTAAAATAAAATATCCTCTTTATGAGATCAATGGCTGGTTTTAGGACCATGAAGATTTGAGCCTCTCTTGAGTATAGATGTTCCTTTTGAAATTCTGTAGTTATATTGAGGTATGTAAATGACAGGGATTCCTTCTTGAATATGTTAGAAAGTTCAGAATCAAATGGGTGGTCCACTTAGGTAAATGTCTTAGGTCTCTAAAAATGTGTATAATTATAGGCTTCATCTTAATTTTCTTCCTTTTTTCTTTTTGTGTCAATTTCCTCCCTCTCAGTAAAAAAAGAATATCTTGATATTATATATCTCTTGTAAGGTACTTTAACTTGGCTTTTGGAAAAGATGGAGAATAATTTATAACATATCAGTCAATGTCAGTGCCCATATGGCTCAATGAGAATAATGATTTAAAAACAAACAAACAAACAAACAAACAGAGGGGCGCCTGGGTGGCTCAGTGGGTTAAGCCTCTGCCTTCGGCTCAGGTCATGGTCTCAGCATCCTGGGATTGAGCCCCACATCGGGCTTTCTGCTCAGCAGGGAGCCTGCTTCCCCCCTCTCTCTCTGCCTGCCTCTCTGCCTACTTGTGATCTCTCTCTCTGTGTCAAATAAATAAATAAAATCTTAAAAAAAAAAAAAAAGAAACAGAATGTTCTTCCAAAAGTATACTTTAACTTTTATGCAGTAACTCTATGGTTGTAGCTAAATTTAAGCATCAAATTAGATGCAAAAGTAAATATGCTTGTTTACATATGGATATAGCTGTTTAATCCTACCTACATAAATGATATTGCTTGGAATTTGAATCCACATCTGCCAGAAAGAGCCATTATTAATCATGATTTAGACTGACTTTAAGGATGTTGTACACACAGATAATTATATAATATCTGATAATGATAATGCTGCTGTTTTTTTTAAGAAAACAAAACATTTTCTGAACTCTTATTTGTAAAAACAAAAGACTATGAGATTACTTAGTCTAGCTAAAAAGATTTTTAGAGAACCATCAAATAATAGTATTCAAGCCTACAAAATAAAATACATCTAAAAAAGGAAATAATTACTTTCCATATGTTGAGAATTAAGCATTGTCTCTCTGGAAACACATCCATGGTTAACACAAGAATATTTAAGTGCTTTTTTCCATTTTACTCTAGTTCTATACACACAACATAAATAAAACAATTACCCAATTATATCCTCATTGTGGATTTGTTTGTAGGACACTCTGCTAGACTGTAAACACTGGTGGGTAGTGTTAATATATTTTCATCTATGACTCACCAGAGCTTCGAATTGGAATGGGGGGTGCAAATACTTATTGCTTCCTATATGTTTCAGTTACAGTATTAAATGTTTTGCCTATTTAATTAAATTTATTACTGACAAAACTTTGGGTAAATATTTCAATCCTCATTTTCTTTTTTTATTTCTTATTTATGAGAGAGAGAGAGAGAGAGAAAGGAGGAGGAGCAGAGGGAAAGGGACAAGCAGACTCCACACTGAGAAGGGAGACAGACATAAACCTTAATCTCACAATCCTGAGATCATGATCTGAGACAAAACCAAGAGTCGGATGCTTAACCAACTGAGCCACCCAGGTGTCCAACCCTCGTTTTCTAAGTAAGAAAAATGAGGTTGGATCATAGAATCTGTACATGACAGTATCAAAGCCCAGCATTTAATTGTTAAATGACATAACAGTAGGGTTCTAGACCACAATGGCTGCTGAAGCTCAGGTTTATCACCTAAGAGAAATCCCATTAAAATTATAAGAAAGATTTTTTAAAAAGCTGCTAGTTAGAAGAAGCTATCAATGAGCATCTGAACACAGGTTAGTAAAGGAAAAGAAGTGGGCCTGTAGACTACTGGACAGGGCATTTCTAGAAATGCCCATTTGCATGGAGGGCAAGATGGGGTTCAGACAACTTCATGGTCTTCAAGGCCAGTGCACAATGCTGGGCAACTGGGCCTAAAATGTTTTTCACCCTAAGGTAGAGGTTTTTCTGTGTGTATCCACAGAAAAACAATATAGTATTCTGTTGCCATGTTATTACATATGGGATTGAGCCCCACATTAGGCTGTCTGCTCAGTGGGGAATCTGCTTCTTTCCCTCCCTCTGCTTCTTCCCCTGCTCATGCTATCTCTCTCTCTCTCTCTCTCAAGTCAATAAATAAAATCTTTTTTAAAAAGTCCAGTAATGACATTCTTCAGTTGGTCTGGAAAGCAATCAATCCAATTAATAGGAGAAGGCAAAGTGCTCTAGAAAAGGTATACTTGAAGGAAAGAGACTTCAAGGAGTGTATGCACTTTAGAATTTATTGATTTTCTCAACTTAAAAAAGGAGTCAAAAGATACGTTTTATACTGGTGGTACAAGAAACATTTATAAAATGGATTTTCACTCTTGGAAATGTAGTTAGTAGAAGATAAAAATAGTGATGTTTGGAGAAAGGGCAATAAATCTGGAGAAGTAAGTAAACTAGACATTAGATATTATAGCTATACATCAGCAGATTATTTCTTAAGTTGATACAACATAAATACTGGCAAAGATAATATAGATTATTTCAATATTGGAGGTAACCACTGGAAGAACTAAAATGAGACATAAATGAAGGAGTGAAAAGTAGGTGGCTCATGAAGTGGATTTCTAGAGACAGATTTGAGTCAAAGCCACATTTTATTGCATGCCAAGGGTTTGTATGCATGTGATACACACACACACACACACAAATATGTATAGGCGTCAATTGAATAAAAGTGCCAGCCAATGGATTTAGATTGGTTGATGGTGAATTAGCGCTTTACCATTTAATAGCAGGGAAAATTGGGCAAATGATTTAATGTCTCTTCTCAATGTTTCCTTTCAGAAATGAGGACATTAATATGGCTCTTAGGATGATTAAATATGAAAAGGTATAAAAAGTGCATGTTATATAGATTTTTTACATAGCAAATGTTTCATAAGCATTAAGTTGTTTCAATATTTACGTATAAATATCCTATATTTATAGATAATACATAAAATTATATAATATTGTATAATTTGTATATATCTAAATAGGCATATGCTATAATAAATATACTTGTGCATATGCAAAGACTAGAAAGAAATGAACTGATGAATTAACTGCTTATCTGATGGAGTTCTAGGTGATTTTGTTTCTTCTTTATACTTATCTGTAACAATTTTTCAACAATGTAGAGGTTTCACATTTATAATAAAATGGTAAATGTTAATCTTGTTAACTGAAATGTAATTTTAAGCTAAAATATCAGGGGTTTAGTGTGGTTGTTAAGAAATATTTCCATTTATGGGGCACCTGGGTGGCTCAGTGGGTTAAGCCGCTGCCTTCGGCTCAGGTCATGATCTCAGGGCCCTGGGATCAAGTCCCGCATCGGGCTCCCTGCTCAGCAGGGAGCCTGCTTCCCTCTCTCTCTCTGCCTGCCTCTCTGTCTACTGTGATCTCTCTCTGTCAAATAAATAAATAAAATCTTTAAAAAAAAAAAAACAAAGAAATATTTCCACTTAATGAGAGCTTTGAAATACTGGAAGAGGCTACTGGGTTTATGAATAAGAAAAAAAAAGACAAAGTGAAATCTAAATGCTTTTCACTCTATCAACCTCTTTGAAAGGCAGAGAACAGATTTCAATTATCGAAGTCCTGTGGGAAGAAAAATGGGACTGTGACAATGTTCAAATGAACCCGTATTACTAAAGTTGTGTTTTATAACAGACATGTAATAAGTATAACTTAGAAATGGTTGGGTTGTTTTTATAAAGAGTTTTATTCCAATCATTTAATTTATAATATAGAAAAAGGGGAGTGGAAAATTGTATTCCTCACACTCAGTTCAATCTGGATACAGTACCAACCATGAATATTCAGAATTTATAAATTATATACTCCTTAGCGTGGAGCAGTAACTGAAGAAAACAAACACAGTCTAATGACACAAGCCAAGGGCACCGTTAAATCTGGGTTTCTTGGTACTTTAAATGCAATTAAAATGGCCTTTATTTCCAATTATTTCTGTGTTTGATATGCTAGAAGTAATAATAATTACAATGTGAAAAGCAACTCGAGTTAACATATAGTTAAAAATCAAAAAGATAACTGGTGGGGTAACTTTAGTAGTTACAATCTGTCACTTTGCACTGGGAAAAATAATTGAATGCAAAGACAATGACTAAAATTCAAGTTGGCTGAAGTCATTTAGTGGTTATTAAATTTGTGTACCCTTGTGATATTAATATGGCTGTTCTCTTATCATCCTTGTAATAAGAATATTACAAGGATGTTAGGATTTTGTAATAAGAATATTTCCCATCATTAAAACCAATGATATATCTAATAGGATTTGTTGATCTGGAAAGAGTCATATATTATGCTCATGTTTAATTTCTCAAGACCATTTTCCAGGGGTTTCATTTGTACTTTATTTTTGAAAGTAGGATGGTAGTAGAAACATTAAACAAAAGCATCATGACAACAGAATCAGATAGAAATCAAACTTTAAAGAAAATCACTATAATCTTGGAGAGTGTGTGTGTGTGTGTATATGTGTATGCTTATACTTATCTATGCATCTATCCACACATATAAACACAATGACAGTGAAGGGATAGGGAAAAATGGCAACAGTGAGGGTATCTTTGAGGTAAGATTATCAGTCTTTCACTTTTTTTGTTCTTTGTACTTCTATAGTTTCTAAACTTTCTGCAATGAGCACATTGCTCAGAAACAACCATATATAACATATAAACAAAATTATATATACTAGTTATATATATATGATATATACAACCTATATAAAATATAGATAAGTAATATAAATATATATAACAGATATAGATAGATAGATAGATGTAAATTTAGCACACACTGGTTTAAGTTTCCTACAGGAAACCGAACTATGGTACATGAACAAACAACTTATAGTTTAATCTCTATGGGCCATATGCATGCAAAATAAACTAAAATTAAAAGCATATGTAATAAGTAACTGTTTTATGTTGCTAGAATTGTTTTAACAAAGTTGGTGAGGAATCTCAGCAACATATACATAATCTATCTATGTCAGAGTGATAATCTTTTCATTATACGTATACCAGTTAAAAACAAATCCAGGCCATTCTTTTATAATTATAATACACATTAAATATCTAGGGTTGATATTTTCAGTGAAATAAAAAAAGAAAAAAAAAACACTTACTTTGGAGATATTGTCACAATGTTCCCTGTTTGGGAAAGAGAGAAGTCAGACGCATCTTTTCCAACAATTACAGCATTATATACTAAGCTTTTCAAGCTTGGATTCTTCAGTAGAATCTATATTGAAGAAGAGAGTATGCATAAGATCATGAATTTTAAAAATATATAATTTAGCACTTATTTTCATCAAAGCAAATTACACATTTTAATCATGCAAATATTCCTAATATGCACTAACTGGAGGAAAGCAGACTTTGTATTTAAAGATTATATATATATATATATATATATATATATATATATATTTCAGCAGAAGAGGCAAGGAGAAGGAGTTTTCAAGCTTTCAAGCAAGCAAATGACAGATGTAAAAACACCTGATTATCAAAGATTTAAAACCCAAAGTTAGCAACTTGGATTTTATTCTTACTGCAAAGGAAAATCTTTAGAGAATTTTAAACAGAGAATTTATATAGTCCAATTTACAAAAAGATTATTCAGGCTGCTCAGTGTAGAAAGAATTATAAGGAGTGTACATTTAAAAACAGATGCCCAGGCTGAAACTGAAGGTGGCCTTGAGTCGAAGCAGTAATATAATAAAGGGGCTGACTGTCCCTTTCTGATGCCAAGATAGGGAAGGTATGTGAGGACAAGTTACTTCATTTTTAGAGAGAATATTTCATGAAAACTGAATATCCAAGTGTTTATGTAGAATATAATGTGGATTCAAAACAAACAAACAAAAAACCAAACACACTGGAAAGACTCCAGGTTATCATGGAAAGTACTGACTCAGAGGAGGAAGATGACATGGGGGAAATGCATGACTGGCCAAATTAGAGTGACAACAAGGTGGGTGCAATTTACGCAACCCAGGAAGTACAGTCACAGATACCTGAAGAGTTAACAACACCGTGTGTCATAATAGTGACTTATAGTGATTATGGTGATTTGTACACAAAATGGTAGATTTGTTAAAGATTAAATAACTAGGGGCACCTGGGTAGCTCAGTCAGTTAAGTGTTCAACTCTAGGTTTTGGCTCAGGTTGTGATCTTAGGATCATGAGATCAAGCCCTGTGTCAGGCGCCACACTCAGCGTGGGGTGTGCTTGAGATTCTCTGCCTCTCCCCATCTATCTGCCCCTCCCCCAGCTCACACATGCTCCCTCTCTCTGCTAAGATTTAAATAAATAAATAAATAAATAAATAAATAATTAGATTAACTAGTTTTATGTTTCGAAGAGAATTTTTGGTAACTACCAAGGCAAGTATGTTGTTGCTGAAGAGTTTCTTCTGTCTTTGGTTACACCAAGGAACTGGGGTTCTCATGTTGCTTACCTACTTATACATATCAGTTATAAGGGGGCAAAACCAACCCAGTATGTTATTTTTTATTTATGTATATATGTATGAATTTGAAGTATTAATGAACAGACCAAGTAATTTTAAGTTCCATAGAACTAATTTCTGTTTTCTGAAAGGAAATATAGAAAATTGTGAGGATTATCTGTGAACTGTTACGGATTTTTAGTCCTGGAACTTCCCTAACCAGCCCTGAGATCTTAAGGTAGCCACTCATTCTCATTATGTCATATCCTATATATGAGCCACTGGGCTATCTCACTTGTGGTCAGATTATTCCACCCAGGATTTCGTGTTTCGGTGGTAAGTGGTAAACGGGGACAAAGGAACTCTGCTCAAGGGGAGGAAAGCAAGATTTGGAGCCTCAATTCCCCCTGTGCACCTTTTGCAAGAATACCTTATCTTTCACTATTCAATAGTTGTCTTTAACTACTGTGCTTTTGTGTAAATTGTTTCAAAAAGGGAGAAGAAAAGTCCAACTACATTTAAAAATGTCTCAGAAAATCACACACTCTACATTTTTTTTTTTACTGATCACTCTATTTTTACCAGTTCCAAGATTCTATGTTTCTACTATTGACATATAGTCACACAAATACTGTTTTAATTCTAGTAGCCATTTCTTAAAATCCTTCTTTACTCTAGAGTGATGAAAAGGTTGGTAAAAATGATATTCAACAACTTAAGCACTGTCATTTATGGTGTTGATGCATAGGGGCTATGCCAAATGTTCTCAGTTATTTCCAAATCAGTGATTTTTCTTAAATTAAATTTAAAATTAAAGCTTGTTATAACTGACATTTTCTTGCATTTATATTTAATTTTTGTTACCGTCAAAAGACATACACTACATTTCAGAAAAATAAAAGTTACATATGCATAATTTCATCTATAATCTCTCTTTTTCCTTTTTTCCTTTGTTGGCAGACTCAATCCCCAAGGTGGGGCTTGAACTCAAGGCCCAGAGATCAAGAGTTAGATGTGCCACCTACTGAGCCAGCTAGGGACCCGTCATCTATAACCTTAAAACATGAACATTATTTCTAGCAAAGCGCTAAATGTGGAAAGAACTATTTCCATTTTAATACACTTTAATTTGATTTTTAACATAATTATAATTTATATTTAAACATTAGTGTTGTTAACTACTTTTAAAAAATAATGGCAATTAAACGGCATAAAGATTTACAAATACATGGACAGAATTAGAGATCTGGAATTAAACCTAACTGTAATAAATCACTGCTTAATCTAATTCAGACTCCCCTTAGATTCTGGAGGCTTAAACAAAACATTTCTAACTCGTTAGAAATTTTATTTTGATGTCAAAAAACCTCTCCAATATAATTACAGCTCCAGGCTTTGAGAATCACTTCATTTAGGGAATTATCAGAGTAAATACTGTTGAAAAAATCCTCTAAATAATTTTATATATTTTTTATCCTGGTAAAAAAGGAAGAAAAAAAAACTCCTAAAAAGGAATCCTTTCTCAATGTATGCTAACAAAAAATCAGTAGAGGCTGTTCTTACCCTAACTGAGCCCTTTACATGTTGAGACAAGAACCTGTGGTTTCCCTGATTTTTCACTGAATCCTTACCAACCGTCACACATATAATCACAGAGGCTATGTATTTTCTCAACGGTTACAATTATAAATCAAAGATCATGAAGACATATCTTCTTAAGAGCAAATATGGACAAGTTCTTCATCAAACATATAAAATTATTCCCTCCCAACTAAATATGAGGAGGAATACATAAAACAGCCTGAAGAAAAGGAATAAACATGATCTGACTAAAGAGATAAAGTAACTTTTGTATGAAATAAGATTCTATCAGCCCACAGTGTCCTCAGGAAGAAACAAGGAGATTCTTTCTTTAGTTGAAGCTTTTATGAAACTAGTAGAAGGAACAATCTTTTTTTTTTTTAATTCTATTTATTTGACACAGAGACAGCACACAAGCAGGCAGAGAAGCAGGCAGAGAGAGGGGGAAGCAGGCTCCCTGCCGAGCAGAGAGCCCAATGAAGGGCTCAATCCCAGGACCCCGAGACCATGACCTGAGCCAAAGGCAAAGGCTTAACCCTTTGAGCCACTCAGGCGCCCCTAGAAGAAACAATATTAAATAAGCATAAGCTATTTAAAAGTATATGCTAGAAGATACTTCACAAGTATAAATATGAAACAAACAGCTTGAAAAACAAACTGAGGTCAATGGTCCTTGACAAGATACTTCTCAAAGAGGACACTTCATAAATATGGACATATTTATAGAGATCTGTTATTGTCACAGGACTTCAAAATTCATTTTTTATTTTTTTCTGCAAATTAAAGAACCCGCCATTACACATTTAGCACCTCTTGCATATATAATAACCTTTACTGGGAATCAGGTTGCCCTGGTCAGGAACACCTTAATTTTTTTTTATTTTAATTTTTTTTTAAAGATTTTATTTATTTATTTGACAGACAGAGATCACAAGTAGGCAGAGAGGCAGGCAGAGAGAGAGAGAGGGAAGCAGGCTTCCTGCGGAGCAGGGAGCCCGATGCGGGGCTCGATCCCAGGACCCTGAGATCATGACCCGAGCCGAAGGCAGCGGCCCAAACCACTGAGCCACCCAGGCGCCCCAGGAACACCTTTATTTTTATTGCCCTTTCTATATCCTTGTCTGAATAAAATCCATCTGGATGTGTAAACTGCTCCCTTAAGGAAAGCTGAGTACACTCAGAACACAAGCTTGCCCTTACGGTGTCAGTCCCCTTGCACATGAAATGGGTCTCAAGTGTGAGAAAATTTGCCCTTCAAAGTATCCTTCATTATCCAGCTCCCCAAACCCCATTCATCAAATGAATCAAGGAATCATCATTTCATTGCAGGTAATGGTTACTATTAAGCAAAAATTGTCCCTTTCAGTCTGCTAAACCTTCTTCTTTAGAAGAAACAACATTTACTAAGACCATTTTTTTTAAGTTTATTTATTTTTTTAATAATCTCTACACCTAAGGTGGGGCTTGAACTCAGAACCCTGTGATCAGGAGTCACATGCTTTTCCAACTAACCCAGCCAGGTGCCAAGGATGGCAAACATTTATTATAGGTGCAAAAATGAAGTATCAAAACATCATTCATTTTCTGCCCGCCTCCCTCCTTTTCTGTGTTTTTTACTTTTTTTTTTTCATTTAAATTCAATTACTTAACATATAATATATTATTAGTTTCAGAGGTAGAGTTCAGGGATTCACCAGTCTTATGTAATACCCATTGCCCATTAGATCACATGTCCTCCTAAATGTCCATCACCAAGTTACCCTCTACCCCTACCCCTCTCCCCTCCAGCAACCCTGTTTACTTCCTATGATTAAGAGTCTCTTATGCTTTGTCTCCCTCTCTCTGATTACATCTTATTTTGTTTATTCTTCTCTTCCCTTATGATTCTGTTTTGTTTCTTAAATTCCACATATGAGTGCAATCATATGATCATCGTCTTTCTCTGACTGACTTATTTTGCTTAGGATAATAACCTCTAGTTCCATCCACACCATTGCAATGGCAAGATTTCATTTTTTTTTTTTGATGACTGGGTAGTATTCCATTGTATATATATACCACATCTTCTTTATCTGTTCATCTGTCATGGACATCTGGGCTCGTTTCAGAGTTTGGCTATTGTGGACATTGCTGGTATAAATTGCTAAGGCTTAATTATATCATAGTGATATTTTGTACATTTGGGGTTAGAAAAGACATAACTAAAACCCCTGTGAATTGTTTAACTCCACATATTTCGACCCCAAATCTGTCCTTACCTGTCTCAGCACAGTGTCATGTAGAGTACAATGAAAAGGCACCACCTTTTTGGGGAGATATGTAGGGAGCCTTTCATACATGTAGACACAAAGCATGAGCATCAGGACTGGATTAGGGTCACAGATATCCGTGGCCTAGTTTCAATGAAAAGAAATATAAATTAGAGGATATACAGATAAAATAAAGAGAGCTAAAGCATAGTACATCAATGGATGAATTACATTAAAGCCTTTTAAAATGTTACTAATTGGCAATGACACTGAATTATAAACACAGTAAACAGAATTATTGTGGGGAATCAGAAGAGCTTTACCTAAGTGTTAAAAGATGAATTAGATGTATTTTCAGTATAACAGTGACCTCACAGCCTCAAAGCCTCCGCAGAAGCTAATCAGAGGTCATAAAAATATTATGTCCTAGAAATACTGACTAATGTGACTAAGACATCATCCCTGATTTAGAGTACCATAAACAGCAGTAAAAAAAAAAAAAAAAAAAAAAAAAAAAAAACAGAGAAGTAAACAAACTACTGAGGTAAAAGGCAGCAACAGTTTCAAACAAAAGCTCAAGGGGAGAAGGCAGCCTTGAGATGGTCTTGAAGAATGCTTGGATCTCAAATAGATTGTGTTTGGGGGTTAGAAAAGGAGAAAATGATCTATTCCATCAGACAGGCAAAGCACTACAGTGCAAGAATATAGGGAAATACAGTGTTTATTTGTTAAAGAAGTACAATTTGAATCCTGTGTAAGGTAAGAAGGGCAAGCACTATATGAAAAGACTAAGGAGCACCAGGGCCACACTGTGGAGGGTGTGGATGCCAGGGTAAGGACCTTAATTTCTTTTTTTTTATTTTTTTAAGTTTTTATTTATTTATTTGACAGACAGAGATCACAAGTAGTCAGAGAGGGAGGCAGAGAGAGAGGGGGAAGCAGGCTCCCTGCTGTGCAGAGAGCTGGATGCGGGGCTCGATCCCAGGACCCTGAGATCATGACCTGAGCTGAAGGCAGAGGCTTAACCCACTGAGCCACCCAGGCACCGCAAGGACCTTAAATTCTGAACAAGGAATAACACAAAAGCAGATCAGGCAGATCAGGCAGGGGGATGGTTAGGGAGTACCTTTCCCAGAACAAAGTATAATAATCAGAAAATGTAGTCATACTGATAACCAAGATAAATTAGTGATGGTTGGTGGAAAAGATCTGAGATAAAAGCCAGAATTGCAAAGGAATAATAGCAGGGACAATCAACATAGCCTGAACGTACACTGAAGACAAGAAGTAGAGTCAGGGGTAGGAGGAAGGATTCTTTGTATCAGCTCGTGTACTACCTGTGATATCCTAGAAAAATGTGAAGGTAATAGGGGAGAATTAATCTTAGCAAAGAAGTATTGAGAATGGTCTACAGCAAGGATTCAAAGATATAAAACACCACTGATAGATATGCAATTCTGTCATTGTCAACATACAAGGGAGCCCTCTATACTTGCATAAAATGAAGATCTACCTATGACTTAAAGGCTCACATTCAAGTTAGTAACCGAACCTGATCCAGGCCTGGCTTGAAAGTGCAAGAGGGCAGGAGCCAAGAAGACCTAATGCATTATGTGGAACTAACATGTTTGACTCTGAAGTTCAGCAGCGGTTACCAGCAAATAAAAACAGCTCCTTTGATCACCTGCTGGTTCACATTCCCAAATACGGTCTTTTTCTTCTTTGGAAGAAGAGAAGAGTTTGTTTTTTCTTGTTTTGCCAATATGCAGTAAGAGTAACCAATAAAGGTATCTGGGAAGGAGATTTTTAGTAAAAAAAAATAGGGGAGCTGGCCTGACTTGGCAGGGTAGAAAGCTGCTAGTGAGTTCGATTTGTGGAAAACTGAGAAATACGTCAAGACTCCAAAGTTTCTCATCAGTATTCTGTGGTCATACATTGCTATGTGAAAGACAATGTCAGTCAACACACGAAGGAAAATTATTTAGGATAAGAACAAACTAAAAAGATGAATACAGGGGCGCCTGGGTGGCTCAGTGGGGTAAGCCGCTGCCTGCAGCTCGGGTCATGATCTCAGGGTCCTGGAATCGAGCCCCACATCGGGCTTTCTGCTCAGCAGGGAGCCTGCTTCCCCCCTCTCTCTCTGCCTGCCTCTCTGCCTACTTGTGATCTCTCTCTCTGTCAAATAAAAAAATAAATAAATAAAACTTAAGAAAAAAAAAGATAAATACAGAACTTAATTCTCACAAAGTAAAGAATGTGGTACTACTGGGCCCTTTGGGATGAGCCTGAGTATGACTGTGATTAAATGAGGGCTGTGGGCCACCTAGGTGGCTGTCAGTTAGGTGTCCGTCTTCTGATTTTGGCTTAGGTCATGATCTCAGGGTTGTGAGATCGAGTCCCAAGTTGGGCTCTGCACTCAGCGGGGAGTCTGCTGCTGGAGATTCTTTTTCTCCCTCTCCCTCTGCCTCTCCCCCACTTCCACACACGTGTGTGCACACACTCTCTCTCATATAAATAAATCTTTTTTTTTTTTTTTTTTGAGAAGGTTGTCTAAGGTGATGGGAAATGTGTTTTTTGGGGGAAGGGATAGACTAGTGGCAGGACATCCTAGGCTCAAGTCTAAGTTCAATGAAAGACTTTTGAACACTTTTTTAGTGACTACAGCATAAAATGTATAAGTGACAATATAGAATTGTCCCAATACTCATCTTTGAAAAACATATAATAGGATGAAAATAAATAATTTGGAAATTAAAAAAAAAAACATGTTTATCTTAATGGGAAAAATACCTTTGATTAATGTATTAGACTAAAAAGAGAGAGAGAGAGAGAGAAAAGAGCACCCTTACCTTTCCTTACCAAAAATTTCAACGAAAATCACCTAAAAATTACACTTTCACCAATTCTTGGTTTAAAAATCTAAAAGTTAATATAGGTTTATTTATTTTTATTATTGTTGTTTTACATTAAGTTTGTTTAAAACAAAACTTTCATGTGAAATATTTTTCAAAGATATAATCATTCCTTTTCTATATAGGTCTATCCTAGAGAACTTCAAGTGCATTGGTCCATTTTTCCCCACAAAGATAGTATTTTTCAACTAGTCTAATGAAAGACAAAAAAATAAACAAAAAAAGGTCACAATAGAGAAAAATGCTGGAGTAGAAATCTGGTAACCAAATTCACGTCCTGCTACTACACAGTGCCATGATTGGATTTCCAAGGCTTCAGTTTTTTCATCAATAACAAGAAAAGTTGAAATAATATTGACTTTCATGAAGGATTTAATTTGCAATGACTTCAAGATATCACCAGCTTTCATACTAGACACCAAACATGACTAGCAGTACCGACCGACATACTGTAATTCCAGAGAACATTGCTGATTACATTCCCCAAAGCAATTTTCTCCTTTCTTCTCACCTAAGAATCCCAATTTTTGTGACTGTTTCATTACTTTTATCAAACACAGGTTTGGCTACAAGCATGGAACGTAATTATGGTCAATGACGACATGTAATGGGAAATATACTGTGAACCACTGGAAAAGATTTACCTTATGGAAAAAGAGAAGTGCAAGATGAGGTGCTATTCAACCAGCCTCAAGAGTAACTATATAAGGATGTTACATGAGAATTTCAGTAGAAACATTGTGGTTCTTAGTTCACATGCCTAATATAAAGCCAGCAGGCTGAGAAGGGCTGAGCAAAAATGAATCTTTAATAACTTTATTAAGCAACTGACTGACTATGCTTATAATCCTCTAATGCCTAACTTCATCTAAAGTAAAATACCGAATTTATTTATTTTGAAAGCACTTTCACTTGTGAATTGTTATTTTATACTAAAAGCACTAAAATTGATAAAAATAATCTTTTTTTCTTTTAGAGGGAGAGAGAGAAAGGAGGAGCAGGGGGGAGAAAGAGACTTTCAAGCAGCCTCCATGCCAAATGCTTGAGCCCAACTCAGGGCTGGATCCGTCAACCCTGAAATCAGGATGTGAGTCAGATGCTGAACAGACTGAGCCATGCAGGAGCCCCCCAAAAAAAGTTTTAAGAGAAAAGTCAGATTAGCTATTGACCCTAAGCTTCCATCACTACTCAGTGAATTGGGTGTAGTACAACCTCTACAAATGTCCTATTATTTTTATATACATTTCTTTACATGAAGGAATGAAAATACATGCTATACTGAGTCCAAATAATTCCCATATTTTTGCTTTAAAGTATGTCACAAAAGGGAGAATATGTAAACAACTGTTATATTCCAGGTGGCAAGATTCCACAACAGGACATAACATAGGCACAGAAACTTATCTAGCTAGTTCCACAGTTGCAAAGAAGAACATAATAAATAACAAACTTAAACATTAATAAATAAGTCTAGAGGTGAATTTCCTTGGTTTTAAATGTGAACCAGTGATAAGCATCAGCATTAATTCACTATAGCTAAGTTAATTTAATATTTTTGAACTTTGCCATTTAATGTTGTTGGTAAATCCAGGTTGATTTAAAAAATGGTAAGGAATTGGAACTGATTAGTAAAAGCTTGGTAATTATCAGTTAACTGTCAATTACTCCATTCATCACATCTTAGATACTTTGTCTACATTTTTATGTATTAGATACTCACATTTTAAAATATTTTTTGCCTACACAACAAAATAAAAATTTTGAGTGAACATATCTGAGGAAATAAAAAAGCAAAGGAGAGAATAACAATGTATGATGATTTATATTTTCTAAACAAAAATATTTTAAGTTTCTTATGAACTCTGACCAAATTCTCAGGGGCCACCTTGAACACCAAATGTCCCATGTAAATCTTCCTGGTTCTCTTACCAAAATGATTTCTGTCCCTTTTGATTCCCATAGCACACTGCTTCTATGTATACTAGGGCATTCACTATCAACGTTGCATCAGCTCTTTTTCTTATACTTGTCACTATTAATAATATCCTTGTAGGCATGACTGTGGTTTAATCATACCTGTACCCCTTACAGGGTCTATCCAGTATCTTTTGTGGAGGATATTCAATTTGTTGAATTGATGAGAATTGTAGTATTTTTATTCTTCCAAAACAAATATTTCATTGGAGTTTATCTTTAAAACTCTCTTATAAAAGAAATCTCTTTCCCAAATCCTAGAATATAGCTTCTCTTAACAACTATACCAATATAAAAGAATGTAAATGTCAGACCTGAAACAAAGTGACTTTAACATGCAAGTGACTTTCATACAAGGAAAAAGGAAGCCATTATGAAATGTCATTTTTCCAGCAGGTGTGAGGAACAACTTTATACCAAGCGATGTGTGGTCAGTGGCATTGTCAATGTCTTTTGTGTCGTGGAACAGAACACTCAGAATAAGTTGAAATGGTCTTTCTCCTGTGTCCTTCTTTTGTGACTGTTCACAAGGTCTAGCAAACTTTAAACATCTCCTGAATCAACTTATTATTTTAAGTTTCCAGTCATATAACATGAGTAAATACTTTACTCCTTGACCAACTGAAATTATGTTTTGCTTGGGCTGTGCTCCCTGTCTCCAGTCCCGTTCCTGTGAATCTATTCCCACTATAGAGGTATGAACAAATACATTTAATCCCTTAATACCCACATGGCGAACTGCTGACTTTTTATGCTGATATGCAATACCCCTATATATACCTATATTGATTTTTCTAATCCCCAAATTCAATGAAGGCAACCTATTCACAGAACGTCTTTACTGTATATCATGCATTCCATTTGGCACTGTGTATATCATTCCCTCTGAGTGAACAACTTCCTCACTCAAAATTACCAATCCAAATCCAATCCACACTTCAAGACTCCAGATAAGTCCTGCCTTCTCTACAGTGTTTGATGGATCAATCTACATCACATCCATCTCTTCCCTAATCTGAATCCTAAACTTTGTTCTTTGCATAAACTGACAATTACATGAGTAGAATGTATATGCTTCAAAGGAAGAAATCATTTTTTAAAGACTTATTTGAGAGAGAGAGAGAGAGAGAGCACGCAACGAAGAGTGGGATGGGAGCAGGGAGGGACAAAGGAAGAGGGAGAAACTTAAGCAGACTCCATGCAGAGCACAGAGCCCCATGCATGGCTCAATCTTATGACAGGAATCACAACCAGAACCAAAACCCAGTGGGATACTAAACCAACTGTCCCATCTAGGAACCCCAAGAAATCATTCATTATACAATTTCATTACTCTAACAAAGGGCTCAAAATATACTAAGCATATAATCTAATTATTGCTACTGAGGACTTGATGTAAAAGGCCAGATGGACTTATAATGTGGAGATCCAAATATAATAATGTATATTGCCATTCTGATCTCTACATAAATATTTATTTTTTAAAAATGAAAACTTGGGGCGCCTGGGTGGCTCAATGGGTTAAGCCTCTGCCTCCAGCTCAGGTCATGGTCTCAGGGTCCTGGGATCGAGCCCCACATCGGGCTCTCTGCTCAGCAGGGAGCCTGATTCCTCCTCTCTCTCTGCCTGCCTCTTTGCCTACTTGGGATCTCTGTCTGTCAAATAAATAAATAAAATCTTTTTAAAAAATGAAAAATTATCTTTTTAGCTACTAAATTTAAAAATGAAAATACATCCATATTCAAACAACTCTGCTCCTTTAATTCACTCTTAGAACTTGGGTAATACTACTAAATCACTAAAGCTTCATTTTTAGAGTTTAAGAAAACTGGACAATTCACTAGAACTACTTTCCTATCGTGCACAGTTGCATATATGTAATTATATATATTTAGAAATATCCATTAGATTTCTATGAAGTCATATTTCAAATTCAACATTTTAGCAATACCCTACAAAAAGACTGCCTCAATTTAGATTTAAAATGTATGAACAAAACAATATTAAAAGGAGGCAGCTAACATTTTTACAAAGAAGACATACAAATGGCCAACAGGTACATGAAAAGCTTTCAACATCACTGACCATGTGGGAAATGTAAATCAAAACCATAATGAAGTATTACCTCAGACCTGGTAAAATGACTATTATTAAAAGGAGGAGAAATAAAGTTTTGGCAAGAATATAGAGAAAGGAGAAATTTTGTATGCTATTGCTGGAAAAGTACATTGTTATACCATTATGGAAAACAGTATGGGGGGTGTCCTCTAAAAATTAAAACTAGATGGGGCCCCTAGGTGTCTAAGTGGGTTAAAGTCTCTGCCTTTGGCTCAGGTCATAATTCCAGGGTCCTGGGATTGAGCCCCTCTTTGGGCTCTCTGCCTGCCTCTCTGCCTACTTGTGACTTCTGTCTGTCAAATAAATAAATAAATAAATCTTTTTAAAAAATAATTAAAAAATTAAAACTAGAACCACCATATACTCCAGCATCCCTACTTCTGGGTATATAACCAGCAGATATATACAGGATACAAAATCATCCACAGAAATCAGTTGCTTTTCTATCTAACAATGATGTGACTAAAGAAAGAGAAATTAAAGAATCAATCCCAATTATAACTACACCAAAAACCATAAGATAGAGAAGGAGCAAAATGGCAGAAGAGTCAGGGACCTAAATTTCATTGGATTCCAGGAATTCAGCTTGAGAGTTATCAAACCATTCTGAACATCTACAAACTCAACAGGAGATTGAAGAAAAGAATAGCAACAATTCTATGAACAGAAAAGCAACCACATTCTCTAAGGTAGGACACACAGAGAAGTGAATCTGAGGTGCTATACAGGAAGATAGACCATTGGGGGTGGGGGGCACGCAGCTCCTGGCAAGCGGTAGAGGAGGGGAGGACAAAACTGGAACTTTTAGAAGTCTACTCCACTGAGGGAAGAAGCTCCAGAGGCTAAGCAGGGGATGGAGCCGTCAACAGGACAGTGTGGTATCGGGTCCCTCGGGGTCACAGAAAGCCTATGGGTACCTGAGTGTGACAGAGCTACCTAGTGTCAGAGTGGGGAAGCTGGCTGCAAAGACAGAAGGAAGGGGTGGGCTTTCACCTCCAGGTTGCCATAATCTATGATCCCTGGCACAGTCACACCACTGCTCCTCGAGCAGGGACCCAACAAGTGGCAGATCTGGGGAGACCCTCCCCTTTCCTCCACCGGGAGGAGTGACGCGGGAGCACACAGCAGGAATCTGCTGGGTTTGGAGACTCCAAATGGGGCTGTGTACCAGAGATAGAAATGCTCACTCACAGTCCAGGTGAGCACAGAGCAAGGCCAGAGACCAGGGAGAGAGAAGGGATAGACTGCTTTTCTCTGAGGGCACACTGAGAAGTGGGGCCCTGAACTCTCAGCATCTCCAGGGCTGGAGATTGGGAGGCTGATATCTTCATTTCTGTCTTCCAAAGCTATATGGAAAGTGTTCAAGGAAAAAAAGCTGCCAAGAACAAAACTGAAGAGATTACTTAGCCTGGCCCCTGCCAAGGGTCGAGGAATTCCATCTCCGGCAAAGACATTTGAGAAGGCACCCCCTTCAACAGGCACCCCCCCAAGAAGGTCAGCAAAAACATCCAGCCAAGATCAACTTCACCAAACACTGAGAACTACAAAACTCCAGAGCTAGGAAAATACACCACACAGAATTCATGGCTCTTGTCCCATGATTCTTTAGTCACTGAAAGATAACATTTTTAAATTCAATTTCTTGTCTTGATTTTATTTTTTTTGGAATTCTTCATCTTTCTTATTTTACCAATTTTAACTATTTTATCATATCAAAACCTATTTAAAAGTCCTTTTTAATTTTCATCATTAGAGTCATATTCCATCCCTTCACTGTATGTAATCTTATTTTTTGTATACATATAAGTTTCTCTTCCTTTAAAATATTGGGATACAGTTTCTTCTTCTTTTTTTTTAATATTTTATTTATTTATTTGACAGACAGAGATCACAAGTAGGTGGAGAGGCAGGCAGAGAGAGAGGAGGAAGCAGGCTCCCTGCTGAGCAGAGACCCCGACGCAGGGCTCGATCCCAGGATCCTGGGATCGTGACCTGAGCTGAAGGCAGAGGCTTTAACCCACTGAGCCACCCAGGTGCCCCAGGATACAGTTTCTTCTAACAGACCAAAAAATACCCTAAATCTAGCATATGGATTTCCTAGTCTCCAGCCTGATCACAATCTCTCCTTTTTTTTCTATTTTTCTTCTTTCAACCAACTGCTTAGCAATTCCTTTAAAAAAAATCTTTATTAATTTTCATCTTTAAAGTCATAGTCCATTCTTCATCATGTTTATCCTTATATTTGTGTATATATATAAGTTATTCTTTCTTTAAAATTTTGGGAGGCAGTTTTCTAACAGACAAAAAGACACCCAAAATCTAGTGTGTGGCTCTATTCTATTCACCAGTCGAATTATACAGACAGACAGATACACACACACACACACATACACACACACACACACACACACACATATATACACACACACACATATACATATATGTGTGAGTGTGTGTGTGTGTGTGTGTGTGTGTGAGTGTGTGTATTTTTTCCCCTCCTTTCTTCTCCCCCAGGTTCAGGTCTCTCCTGATTTGGTTAGTATCTACTTTTCTGGGGTCATTGCTACCTATTTAGCATTTTGCTCTCTCATTCTTCAGTTCTTCTCTGGATAAAATGACAAGACAGAACACCTTACCTGAAAAAAAAAAAAAAAAAAGAACAAGAGGCAGAACCAACAACTAGGGACCTAATCAATATGGACATTAGTAAGAAGCCAGAAATAGAGTTACAATGACAGCTATAAACATGCTACATGGGTTTGAAAAAAGCATAGAAGATACTAGAGAATCCTTTTCTGGAGAAATAAAATCCCTTTCTGGAGAAACAAAAGAACTATAATCTCACCAAGTTGAAATTTTAAAAAGCTATTAATGAGGTACAATAAAAAATGGAGGCTCTTACTGCTAGGAAAAATGAGGAAGAAGAGAGAATTCGTGATATAGAAGACAAAATGATAAAAGACAGAGAAGCTAAGAAAAAGAGAGATAACTACTGAACCAGGAGAGAAGAATCTGAGAGATAAGTGATACCATAAGATGAAACAATATTAGAATAATTGGGATCCCCCAAAAGAAGAAAGAGAGAGGGGTTCATAAGGTATACTAGAGCATATTATAGCAGAGAACTTCCCTAATTTGTGGATGAAAACAACCATCAATATCTGGGAGGCACAGAGAACCCCCCTCAAAATAAATAAAATAGGTCAACACCCCGTCATTTAATAGTAAAACTTACAAGTCTCAAAAACAAAGATAAAATCCTGAAAGCAGTCTGGGACAAGATATCTATAACCTACAATGGTAGAAATATTCAACTAGAAGCAGACCTATCCACAGAGACCTGGCAGGGGAGAAAGGACTGGCATGATATATTAAGAGCACTAAAGGAGAAAAATATGCATTTAAGGATACTATATCTACCTAGGCTGTCACTGAAAATAAAGGAGATAAAAAGCTTCCAGGACAAACAAAAACTAAAAGAATTTGCAAACACCAAACCAACCCTATAGGAAATACTGAAAGGGCTCTTGCAAGCAAGGAGAGAGCCTAAAGGTAACAGACTAGAAAGAAACAGGGACCATGTACAGTAACAGTCACCTTACAGCCAATGCAATGGCACTAAATTCGTATCTTTCAATAGTTACCCCAAATGTAAGCAGGCTAAATGCCCCAATCAAAAAACACAGGGTATCAGAATGGATTAAAAAAACAGGAACCATCGATATTCTGTCTGAAACAGACTTATTTTAGACTTCAGGTTGAAAGTGAAGAGGTGGAAAACAATTTACCATGCTATGGACATCCAAAGAAAGCTGAGGTGACAATACTTATATCAGATAATTTAGATTTTAAGCTAAAGACTATAATAAGAAATAAGGAAGGACACTAGATCATACTCAAATGGTCTGTCCAACAAGAAGATCTAACAATTTTAAATATATATGACTCTAACATGGGAGCAGCCAATAATATAAACCAATACATAACAAAATCAAAGAAACACAATGAGAATAACATAATAATAGGAGGGGACTTTAATACCGCCCCTCACTGAAATAGACAGATCAGCTAAGTAAAAGATCAACAAGGGAAGAGAGGCTATAAATGACACACTGGACCAGATAGACATCACAGATATATTCAGAACATTCCAACACAAAGCAACAGAATACACATTCTTCTCTAGAGCACATGGAATATTCTATAGGATAGATCACATCGTAGGTCACAAATCAGGGCTCAACTAGTATGAAAAGACTGGGATCATTCCCTGCATATTTTCAGACCACAATCCTTTGACACTGGAACTCAACCACAAGAGGAAAGTTGGAAAGAACTCAAATACATGTAGGCTAATGAGCATCCTACTAAAGAATAAATGGGTCAACCAGGAAATTAAAGAATTGAAAAAATTGATGGAAACAAATGAAAATGAATACACAACTGTTGAAAATCATTGGGATGCAGCAAAGGTGGTCCTGAGAGGAAAATACATGGCTAAAGAAGCCTTTCTCAAGAAACAAGAAAGGTCTCAAATACACAACCTAACCCTACACCTAAAGGAGCTGGAGAAAGAACAGCAAAGAAAGCCTAAACCCACCAGGAGAAGAGAGATCATAAAGATCAGAGCAGAAATCAATGAAATAGAAACCAAAAGAATAGTAGAACAGATCAATGAAACTAGGAGCCGGTTCCTTGAAAGAATTAGTAAGATTAATAAACCCCTGGCCAGACTTATCAAAAAGAAAAGAGAAAGGACCCAAATTAATAAAATCATGAATGAAAGAGGAGAGATCACAACCAACACCAAAGAAAAACAATTGGAAGAACAGATATGGGGTGCCTGGGTGGCTCAGTGGGTTGGGCTTCTTCCTTTAGCTTGGGTCATTATCTCAGAGTCTTGGGATTGAGTCCTGAGTTGGGCTCTCTGCTCAGCAGGGAGCCTGTATCCCCCCCCCCACCGCTTGTGTTTCTGTCTACTTATGATCTCCCTCTCTCTGCAAATAAATAAATAAAATCTTTTAAAAAAGAACATATTTTGAGCAAGTATACATCAGCAAATTTGAAAATCTGGAAGAAATGGATGTGTTTCTAGAGACATATAAACTACCAAAACTGAACCGGGAAGGAATAGAAAACCTGAACAGACCCATAACCCGTAAGGAAATTGAAGCAGTCATCAAAAATCTCCCAACAAACAAGAGCTGAGGGCCAGATGGCTTCCAGGGAAGTTCTACCAAACATTAGATGAAGTATTAATACCTATTCTCCAAAGTATTCCAAAACATAGAAATGGAAGGAAAAGTTCCAAACTCATTTTATAGGCCAGCATTACCTTGATCCTAAAACCAAAGACCTCATCAAACAAGAGAATTACAGAGCAATATCTTTAATGAACATGGATGCAAAAATCCTCACCAAAATACTAGCCAATAAGATACAACAATACATTAAAAGGATTATTCATCACGACCAAGTGGGATTTATTCCTAGGCTGAAAGGTTGGTTCAACATCTGTAAATCAATCAGTGTGATATAATACATTAATAAAAGAAAGAACAAAAACCTTGTGATACTCTCAATACATGCTGAAAAACCATTTGACAAAGTACAGCATCCTCTCTTGATCAAAATTCTTCAAAGTGTAGGGATAGAGAGTACATACCTCAGTATCAAAAAAAAACAACTATGAAAAACCCACAGCAAATATCATTCTTACTGGGCAAAAACTGTGAGTTTTTCTCCTAAGGTCAGGAACACAGCAGGGCTGTCCACTATTACCACTGCTATTCAACATAGTACTAGAAGTCCTAGCCTCGGCAATCAGACAACAAAAAGAAATAAAAGGCATTCAAATCAACATAGAAGAAGTCAAACTCTCACTCCTTGCAGGTGATATGATACTTTATGTGGGAAACCAAAAGACTCTACTCCAAAACTGCTAGAACATACAGAAATTCAGTAAACTGTCAGGATATAAAATCACAGCACAGACATCAGTTGCATTTCTATGTACCAACAGCAAGACAGAAGAAAAAGAAATTAAGTAGTCAATCCCATTCATAATTGCACCCAAAACCATAAGATTTCTACAAAGAAATCTATTAAAGATTCTGAGTAAAGAGGCAAAGAATCTTTACTCAGAAAACTATGAAGTATTCATGAAAGAAATTGAGGAAAACATACTCATTGGATTAGAAGAACAAATATTGTGAAAATGTCTATGCTACTTAATATGGAAGCAGAAAAGACCCTGAATCACCAGGGGAACATTGAAAAAGAAAACCAAAGTCAGCAGCATCAGAATTCCAGACTTTAAGCTCTATTACAAAGCTTTCATCACCAAGACAGTATGGTACTGGCACAAAAAAAGGAATTCAGCAAATTCCTATCTATGTTCCACATAAATCAGTGGCATAGAGAGCCCAGAAATGAACCCTCAACTCTATGGTCAAATCACCTTCAACAGAGCAGGAAAGAATGTTCAATGGAAAAAAGACTGTCTCTTCAATAAATGGTGGTAGGAAAATTGGACAGCCACATGCGGAAGAATGAACTGGGTAATTTCCTTATACTGCACACGAAAACAGACTCAAAATGGATGAAAGACCTCAAGGTGAGACAGGAATCAATCCAAATCCTTGAGAACATAGGCAGCAATCTCTTCCACCTCAGCCACAGCAAATTCTTCCTAGAAACATCGCCAAAGGCAAGGGAAACAAGGGCATTGGGACTTCATCCAAATAAAAAGGTTTTGTACAACAAAGGAAACAGTAAACAAAACCAAAAGACAAACAACAGAATGGGAGAAGATATTTGCAAATGACATATCAGATAAAGGACTAGTATCTAAAATCTATAAAAAACATATCAAACTCAATACCCAAAGAACAAATAATCCAATCAATAAATGGGCAGAAGACAAGAACAGATATTTCTGCAAAGACATCCAAATGGCCAACAGACACATGATAAAGTGCACAACATCACTTGTCATCAGGGAAATACAAATCAAAACCACAATGAGATACCACCTCACACCAGTCAGAATGGATAAAATTAACCAGTCTGGAAATGACAGACGTTGGCAAGGATGCGGAGAAAGGGGAACCATCCTACACTGCTGGTGGGAATGCAAGCTGATGCAGCCACTCTGGAAAACAGCAAGGAGGTTCCTCAAAAAAGATGGAAATAGAGCTACCCTACAAACCAGCAATCATAGTACTGAGTTATTTACCCTAAAGATACAAATGTAATGATCTGAAGGGGCAGGTGCACCTGAATGTTTATAGCAGCAATGTCCACAACAGCCAAACTATGGAAAGAGCCTAGATGTCCTCTGACAGATGAATGGATAAAGAAAATGTGGTACACACACACACACACACACACACACACACAGGAATAGTATGTAGCCATCAAAAAAAAAAAACAACAACAAAATCTTGTCACTGGCAACAACATGGATGGAACTAGAGGGTATTATGCTAAGTGAAATAAGTCAATCAGAGAAAGACAATTATCATATGATCTCTCTGATATGAAGAATTTGAGAGGCAGTGAGGGGGATCACAGGGGAAAGGGAGAGAAAAATGACACAAGATGGGACCGGAGAGAGAAAAACTGTAAGAGACTCTTAATCTCAGGAAACAAACTGAGGGCTGCTGGAGGGGAGGGGGTAAGAGGAATGATGGGGTGGCTGAGTGATGGACACTGGGGAAGGTATATGCTATGGAGAGTGCTGTAAATTGTGTAATGCTGATGTTTCACAGACCTGTACCACTGAAACAAATAATACACTATATGTTAATAAAAAAAATTTTAACAGACACATACACAGAAACAAATATAAGATAATTAAGAATAATCCTAACCAAAAAGGTAAGAGATCTGTACTCTAGAAACTACAGAACACTTATGAAAGAAATTGAGGAAAACACAAAGAGATGGAAAAACATTCCATGCTCAGGGATAGGAAGCATAAAGACTGTTAAAATGACTATGCTGCTCAGAGTAATCTACACATTCAATAGAATACCTATTAAAATGCCATAAACATTTTTTGACAAAACTGGAACAAATAATCCTAAAATGTGTATGGAACCAGAAAAGTCCCCTAATCACGAGGGGAATGTTGAAAAAGAAAGCCCAAGCTGGGGGCATCAAAATGCCTGACTTCAAGCTGTATTACAAAACTGCAACCATCAAGACAGCATGGTACTGGCACAAAAACAGACACCTAGATCAATGGACCAGAACAGAGAGTCCAGAAATTAATCCTCAACTATTGTCAACTGATCTTCTACAAAGCAAGAAAGAATATCCAATGGAAAAAAGATAGTCTCTTCAATAAATGAGGCTGGGAAAATTGAATAGCCACATGCAGAAGAATGAAGCTGGACCATACACAAAGATAAACTCAAAATGGATGAAAGTCCTAAATGCGAGACAGGAATCCATCAGAATTCTAAGGGAGAACACAGGTTAATAACCTCTTGGACCTCAGCCACAGCAACTTCAGGCAAGCTACATTTCTAAAAGCAAGGGAAACAAAAGCAAAAATGAACTTTTGGGACTTCATCAAAATAAAAAGCTTTTGCACAGCAAAGGAAAGAGTCAATAAAACCAAAAGGTAACCTACAGAATGGGAGAAGATAGTTGCAAATGACTTATCAGATAAAGGGCTGGTATCCAAGATCTATAAAGAACTTCTCAAACTCAACAACCAAGAAATAAATAATCTACTCAGGAAATGGATAGAAGACATGTGGAGACATTTCTCCAAAGACATACAAATCACCAACAGACACATTAAAAATGCTCCACATCACTTGCAATCAGGGAAATACAAATCAAAACCACAATGAGATACCACCTCAAATCAGTTAGAATGGCTAAAATTGACAAGACAGGGAACAACAAATGCTGGCAAAGATGTGGAGAAAGGGGAACCCTCTTACACTGTTGGTGGGAATAGAGATGGTACAGCCACTCTGGAAAATAGTATGAAGGTTCCCCAAGATGTTAAAAATAGAGCTACGCTATGACCCAGCAATTACATTACTGGGTATTAACCACAAAGATACAGATGCAGTGAAAAGAAGGGGCACCTGCACCCCAGTGTTCATAGCAACAATGTCCACAATAGCCAAACTGTGGAAGGATCTGAGATGTCCTTCAATAGACAAATGGAGAAAGAAGATGTGATTCGCATGTATAATGGAATATTACTGAGCCATCAGAAGGGATTAATACCTACCATTTGCATAGACATGGATGGAACTGGAGGGTATTATGCTAAGTGAAATAAGTCAGAGAAAGACAATTATCATAGAACTTTATTCATATGTGGAATATAAGGAACATAGCAGAGGACCATAGGGGAAGGGAGGGAAAACTGAATGGGAAGATACCAGAGAAGGAGACATACCATTTGAGATCTTTAACTCCAGGAAACAAACTGACGGTTGCAGAAGGGAGGTGACTGGGGGGATGGGATAATTGGGGGATGGGTATTAAGGTCACATGACCTGATGAGTACTAGATGTTATACACAACCAAGAAATCAATGAACACTACACCAAAAACTAACGGTGTACTATATGTTGGCTAACTGAATTTAAATAAAATAAAATTAAAAAAAAGAAAATGTGGTATATACTCACAATGGAATATTTAGTCATAAAAAAGAAAGGGGGGCACCTGGGTGGCTCAGTGGGTTAAAGCCTCTGCCTTTGGCTCAAGTCATGATCCTGGGGTTCTGGGATCGAGCCCCACATCGGGCTCTCTGCTCAGCAGGGAGCCTTCCCCCCCCCCCCCCCCCCCCCCCCCTTGTGACCTCTTTCTGTCAGATAAACAAATAAAATCTTAAAAAAAAAAAAAGAAAAAAAGAATTCTGTTACTTATGGTAACATGAAAGAATCCAGAGGACACTATGCTAAATAAAATAAACCAGACACAGTAAGGCAAGTATCTTATGATTTCAATTATACGTGGAATCTAAAAAAGTAAAACCCATGCAACCTGAGAGTAGAATGATAATTGCCATGGAAGAGGGATAGGGGAAATGAGGAGATGTTGGATTGTAAATGTTCTCACCACACACACACACACACACACACACGCATAAAATGGCAACTATGTGAGGTAATGGATGTGCTATTTAACTTGATTCTGGTAATCATTTCACATTGTATACATATAATCATCATATTGTATACCTACGAAAATTACATTTTACAAACTAAATAGAAATTTGCCAATCATACCTAATGAAGCTAGAAAAAATATGAAAAGAAGAAATTAATATTTATGGAATATGTGATATATAGCCACCTACCTGTATGTCCATGTCAAAGCCAATTTCACGAAGTACATTCACAATAATCAGGCAATTGTGCAGATACTGTTCAGAACTTTTTGGTTGTGTGTACATTTTTTCAAAATGAGACTCAATCTTGAAAAGAAAACAATCAAATCTTTTAGTAAAGGAATAAAAATTACTACTTTTTAACTGTTCTCTTTAGTTCAGCAAAGAATCATTTAAGTGTTAACATCTGTCAGTAGTAGATTATTACAATCAGAATACCAGAATAAACAAAAAGGGAATGCTGGTCATTCAGATTCAGATGTGATTTAAATTAAAACACTGAAAAGAATCTCCTTATAAAAAATACTTTGAATTTTAATTACTAAGTTCTTTCAAATAATAAAAGACCATTCCTTATAAAAAAGACTCTTACCAAAAACGGACAATAGGCTCCCAACTGGGTTGCAAAAACAAGGCCATCTAAAAGGTCTTTGTCAAAATTTACTATCCATCTCTCAGAGGGAATAACTCCTGTTCCAAAAAAGAGTAAGTATAACATTAGTTTTATTTTTCTAAAAAAGTTACCTTATGGTATCTGTCTGAATGTATTCTGATATTGTCACTATGTAATACAGAAAGTATTTTAAACTGACAGACATTATAGGAAAAAAATGCTTTTAAAATCATTCTTATTGTGGAGACATTTAGTGCTCAGTTCAACTATGAAGGAAAACAGAACCTATGCCTGGCTTTATTCCCCTGGTTTTCAAGGACACTGATCTTTGATAGGCTTTCTTCCAAAGTGACATACAAAAAAACAAAGCAATGATCTATAATTTTCTATTCCCTGAAAGGAAAATGGATTGATGAATAACGGACGATTAGAAAAATGAAAAAAAAAAAAAGAGAGAAAAAAAGGAAAAAGGATGTCTTATGGAATTTCAACAATAGTCAAAAAAGTGTTTTTACTTTCCTTGGAAAAGAAAAAACATATTATTTTGGAAATAAAAACAAAATTTAAACCTCCAAACAATCGTAAGAGAATATTATGAAAACTATATGCCAAAAAATTGGGCTATCTAGAAGAAATGGATAAATTCCTAGAAACCTAGAAACCACTAAAACTGAATCAGGAAAAACAGAAAATCTGAACAGACTGATAACCCGCAAAGAAACTGAATCACTAATCAGAAAATTCCCAATGAACAGAAGTCCAGGATCAGAGGACTTCACGGGTGAATTCCACCAAACATTTAAAGAAGAGTTTAATACCTAGTCTTCCCAAACTATTCGAAGAAATAGAAAAGGAAGGAAAACTTCCAGATTTATTCTATGAGGCCAGCATTACCCTAATAGCAAACCAGAAAAAGACACCACTGAAAAAGGGAAATACAGGCCAATATTTCCAATATACACAGATGCAAAAATACTCAATAAAATAGTAGCAAAGCAAAGATAACAGTACATTAAAGAAATCATTCATCACAATCCAGTGGGGTTTATTCCTGGGTTCCAAGGGTGGTTCAGTATTTTTTTTTCTTTTTTTTTTTTTTTTTCTTTTTTTAAAGATTTTATTTATTTATTTGACAGAGAGAAATCACAAGCAGGCAGAGAGGCAGGCAGAGAGAGAGGAGGAAGCAGGCTCCCCGCTGAGCAGAGAGCCCGATGCGGGACTCGATCCCAGGACCCTGAGACCATGACCTGAGCCGAAGGCAGCGGCTTAACCCACTGAGCCACCCAGGCGCCCCGAGTATTTTTTTTTCTTAAAGATGTTATTTATTTATTTATTTGACAGAGAGAGAGAGAGAGAGAGAGGGAGATAGATCACAAGTAGGCAGAGGGGCAGACAGAGAGAGGGGGAAGCACTCTCCCTGCTGAGCAGAGAGCCCGATGTGGGGCTCAATCCCAGGACCCTGAGACCATGACCTGAGCCAAAGGCAGAGGCTTTGACCCACTGAACCACCCAGGTGCCCTATGGTTCAGTATTCTCAAATCAATCAATGTGATAGGTCACATCAATAAGTGAAAGGCTAAGAACCATATGATCCTTTCAATAGATGCAGAAAAAGCATCTGACAAAGTACAACATCCATTCATGATGAAAACCCTCAACAAGGTAGGCTTAGAGGAAACATACACCAACATAATAAAGGCCATCTATGAAAAACCTAGAGCTAACATGATCCTTAATGGGGAAAAAAGGAGAGCTTTTCCCCCAAAGATGAGGAATAAGACAATGATATCCACTCTCACCACTTCTACTTAACATAGTACTGGAAGTCCTAGCCGTAGCAATCAGAAAACAAAAAGAAATAAAAAGGAATCGGTAAAAAAGAAGCAAAATTATCCTTGCAGATGTCATGATACTATATATAGAAAACCCAAAAGACTCTACCAAAAAAACCTGCTAGAACTGATAAATGAATTCAGTAAATTTGTAGGATACATATTCAATCTAAAGAAATCTGTTGCATTTCTATAAACCAATAATGAAGTAGTAGACAGAAAAATTAAGGCATCAGTCTGATTTATAATTGCACCAAAAATAAACTACCCAAGAATAAATGAGTCCAAAGAGGTAAAAGACTTCTCCTCTGAAAACTATAAAACACTGATGAAAGAAATCTAAGATGACACAAAGAAATGGAAAGACATTCCATGCTCAAGGACTGGAAGAACAAATGTGGTTAAAATGTCTATACTAGCCAAAGCAACCTATACATTTAATGCAATCCGTATCAAAATACCAACAGCATTTTCCAGAGTAGAACAAGCAATCCTAAATAAAACCACAAAAGACCCAAATAACTAAAGTAATCTTGAAAAAGAAAAGCAAACCTGAAGGCATCACAATTCTGAACTTTAAGTTATATTACAAAGTTGCAATTACCAACACAGTATGGTACTGGCACAAAGAGAGACACACAAATCAATGGAACAGAACAGAAAACCCAGAAATAAACCCGTAACTACTTGGTCAGTTAATCTTGGACAAAGAAGGAAATAACATCCAATTATGGTATTGGAAAACTGGTTAGCAACATGCAAAAGAAGGAAACTGGATGACTTTCTTACTCCATACATAAAAACAAATTCAAAATGGATTGAAGACCTACATGTGAGACCTGAAGCCACAAAAATCCTAGAAGAGAACGCAGGCAGTAACCTCTTTGACACTGACCACAGCAATTTCTTTCTAGATATGTCTCCTGAGGCAAAGGAAACAAAAGCCAAAATAAACTACTGGAACTACATCAAAATAAAAAGCTTCTGCACAACAAAGGAAATTATCAATAAAACCAAAAGCAACCTACTTCATGGAAGAAGATATTTTCAAATGACATATCTGATAAAAGGTTAGTATCCAAAATATACAAAGAACTTACAAAACTCAACACCCAAAAGGCAGAGGCATGAATAGATATTTATCCAAAGAAGACATATGGATGACCAACAGACACATTTAAAAGATGTTCATCATCGCTCCCCATCAGGGAAATGCAAATCAAAACTACAATAATACATAACTGTCAGAATGGCTAAAATCACTAACACAAGAAACAGTTTTGGCCAATGATGTGGAAAAAAAGGAATGCTCTTGCACTGATGGTGGGAATGCAAACTGGTGCAGCCACTGTGGAAAACAGTAGAGTTTCCTCAAAAAGTTAAAAATAGAACTACCCTAAGATCCAGAATTTGCATTACTGGGCATTTACCCAAAGAATACAAAAGCACTAATCCAAAGGGACACGTGTACCCCCACATGTATAGCAGCAATACATGCAATAGGCAAAATAAGGAAGCAGCCCAAGTGTCCATCCATTGATGAATGGATACAGAAGATGTGGTATATATACACAATGGAATTTTATTCAGCCATGAAAAAAGAATGAAATTTTGTCATTTGCAACAGTGTGGATGGAGATGCAGAGTATGAGGCTGAACAAAATAGGTCAGTCAGAGAGGGATGGGTACTTGCAAATTCACTAATACGTGGAATCTGAGAAATGAATGTGCAAAGGGGAAAATAAGAGACAAATCAATAGGCAGATTCTTGATCACAGAGAACAAATTGGTGGTTGTTGGCAGTGGGGGGGCAGGGGTTAAGGTAAATAGGTGATGGGGATTAAGGAGAGCACCTGTGATGCATACTTGGTAATGTATGGAAGTGCTGAATTGCTACGCTGTATACCTGAAACTATAACAGTGTATGTTAACTGGAATTAAAATAAAAACTTAAAAAGAAATCAAAACCAGAAAGAAAAAACAACAAAACTTTCCAAAAGAGCCTAAATTCTTAAAGGTCTGATATGATGTCTTATCTGAAAACAAGGGTAAAATTGGTGATCTGCATAAATCCCCTCAAATGGCTCTCATTTTCTGTAAACAAGAAACTATGACAGGAGATGTTCATGATATGTATATTAACTTCACAAATCAAGACTGCTTTACATCTAGGGCGCCTGGGCGACTCAGTCAGTTAAGCATGCAACTCTTGATTTTGCCTCAGATCATGATCTCAGGCTGTGAGATTCAGCCCCATGTTGGGCTCCACGCTGGGTGTGGCCTGCTTGAGAGATTCTCTCTCTCTCCCTGTGCCCCTATTCCTACCCTTCACCACCTGCTCACATGTGCTCACGGGCACACTCTCTCCTCCATGCTCTCTCTAAAAATAAAAAATAAAAAAGATTGCTTTACATCTGGTACTGGAAGACTAATTTCTCTGGAACCACAGACATCCTAGATACTTCACAAAAACAGTACCTGGTATTTATTCATCTGAGATGCTACAACATTGAAAATTCTATAGAATCTCTACAGCCTAATATTGCAAAATCAGCCTAGCAAACAAAGATCCCTAGAAATTTTCAACTAATACATAGCAAACAACATTTTGGACTGTATATTTCGAAGTACTTTTTGCTGGTAAAAACCTGTAAATAACTATATCTGATATATGATGTGATACAATCAAAGTAATGAGTTCAAAATGCACATTTCTGGTGGGCTGGATGTTTATAACCTAAATGTGCTTCTCTTAATGTATATGTGCCACCTCTGGCTTTTAATAAAAGCAAAGGTCTCAGTTTTGTAGCCAATAAGAACTGTAAGCAATTCTAACTTTAGTCTAAAAAAGGCAATTTACTAGGCTTTCATGTTGATAGTGAATCAGACAGTATTTGTTGGACTATGATCTCTAAACATCCCAATGTCATCTTGTATCATTAAAGAGACAGAAATTCCCCTAAACGTGTTTATCATCTTGTAGAGGATCACATCCACAACAGGAAAACAACTAATGAAAAACCTCCTAACTAGAAGCTGATAGATAGATAACAATATAACAGTAAGTCTTACGCGTTTACTTCCAACTCCACCAACTGCAATCCAGCACCACAGGACATATTATGACCTACCCACTTTCCTTATTTCTAACTTAGCTCTTCAGTACAGAAAAAACTGGTTCTCATTACCTACAACATATTTACTTATTTGTTCAACCTTAGTATACATCTAAAGCAATTTCATTATTGCAAACCCATACCCTGGCAAGAAACTAGAGTAACATGTGCATGCACCAATCCTTTTGTCTTTAGGTCTACCATATGCAGTCATGATTGTTTTTACAAGATAATTTAGGTAGCACCCTTCCTGTCCATTATATTCAGTGAGGTTGTCAAACACCGGCAATGCAGTTAGATTCATTTGTCACAGCCCGCATTCCATCCTGAATTACTTCCATGTCTTAGCTGATTAAAAAATATATATGCACTAACACTCATTCTGTGTTGTATGCTTCCAGGACTTTGAGAGGTACCTTTTCATGTATTTATCACACTTCCTTCCAGAGAAGTTTCATCACCCCCCAAATTCCCATTTGTATTGTAGAGTCAACAAAAAAAAAAAAAAAAAAAAAAGAAAGAGGATTTTTTACTAGGGTTATATTGAATCTATACATCAATTTGGCAATATTGACAATAAAATATCTTACTCTTATGTCTTCCACTTCTACGTGCATGGTATATTTCTCTATTTACTTGGTTCTCTTTGATTTCTTTCTTCAGTGTTTCATAATGCTCAGTATGTATATCCTGCACATATTTTGTTGGGTTCATACTTAAGCATTTTATTCTAAGTTGCTATGATAAATTATATATTTTAATTATATATTCCAATTGTTTACTGCCATTATAAAACAGAATTTTTTTAAATACTGATTTTTTTTAAGATTTTATTTAATTATTTGACACACACAGAGAGATTACAAGTAGGCAGAGAGAGAGAGAAGGGAAAGCAAGCTCCCTGCTGAGCAGAGAGCCCAATGCGGGACTAGATCCCACGACCCTGAGATCATGACCTGAGCTGAAGACAGAGGCTTTAACCCACTTAGCCATCCAGGCGCCCCTTTTAAATACTGATTTTGTATCCATTCTACAACCAGGACAAACTCTATACTAATTGTAAGAGATTTTTCATGGTTGCTTTGGGATTTCCTACTTGACTGTTATATATTATTCCGGCCTATTTCTCAGGGGTAGAGGTGGTTTGTGTTGTTGTTTTTATTATTATTTTCCAGTTTCTTTTTTAAGCTGCAATGAGTTTTCATCAGAGCTCTAAAGATGACTGTATGTGTGGTCCTTCTCCTCACATGTGGTAATAGAGAAGGCAGACAAATTGTTTGCCCCTCCCCTAGATCTATACTATGAAGGGTACATTCTCATACAGACTCACTCTCCAGTCATCTGTGAGCAAACAGTGAAGTCTGTGGAGTAAAAACCTGTAAAAGGATGCAGACATTCCTTATTGCTGTAGCCTCTAGGGATCTCAAGCTCTCTCACTAGTGTATACTTGGTTTCTACCAATTCACCACCACCCTGACTCACCACGATCAATGTCTAGCTGTCTCTACCACAAGCAGACAATTGCTATTACCCCATTTCTTCCTGAAAGCACCTAGTTCTCCTTGGACTTCAGGATACTTTGTTGCCTTATCTTCCTAGGGGAACTTAACACATTTGGGAATTTGTTATTTATATGGTTTTTGCTGTTATTTTGTTTATGCTTTTGCTATAATTTTAAGAGTGGGAACAAAAGGTCTTTCTAGTCCTCTACCTCCCTGAGAGGAAAATCAAAGTTACCTATTTCTGTTTAACCCATCACAACTTTGGAACTCTTTTGTTATTATTTCTTCAACAGCAGCTGGCATGAATTGTTGCTGTTCAAACATGGCTCTCTGTGAGAGGAGCATGGCAATAATCCTCCAGAATAGTGTTAAGAAGTAAAAACCTCCCTTCTCTGATCTGATCCCGTGCCTCCAGCCTGTCATTCATACAGAAAGAAGGCCGCTGCCAAGCCCCAACCAGTTCACCACAGCCTTAGGTATATCAAGGATTTTCTCTGCTTTTTTGTTAATTGCTTTAATCGAGGCTACGCTCTTCTATACTCCAAGATTTTGCTACCCAAAGTGTGCTATGAGAATCAGCGGCACCTTTATCAACTGGAAGCTTGTTATGAACACAGAATTTCAGGCCCTACTTAAAACCTACTGAAACATAAAAAGTTTAGCAAAATCTCCAGGAGATTTATATTCATGTTACCATCTGAGAAGTGTTGGTCTAGGGTTGTTTTAGAGAGAGAATGAGTAAACTAATCTAGTTCTCATTTGTCAGGAAACAGAAAATTCAGGGATGTTCTAAAACTTTATAAAATTTTGATTTATAAGTTATATTCTTACCTATTTATATACTGCTTCAAATATTCAGAAATATTAAAATAGTCCTAAATAGTATTATGAATTGAAGATATGACAGCTAAACATAAAACTGAATCATTTTATGCATTAAAGGAATAAGTGCACATACTATTTTTATGAATATCATAATTACTTAAATTATTTTAGATGATTAAAACAGTACATTTTTTTTAAAGATTTTATTTATTTATTTGACAGGCAGAGATTACAAGTAGGCAGAGAGGCAGGCAGAGAGAAAGAGGAGGAAGCAGGCTCCCCGCTGAGCAGAGAGCCCAATGCGGGGCTCGATCCCAGGACTCTGGGACCATGACCTGAGCCTAAGGCAGAGGCTTTAACCCACTGAGCCACCCAGGCGCCCCTAAAACAGTACATTTTTATAACAGATTTATTGATATATAACTCATATACATTTTATCCAATTCAACTGTATAATTCATTATTATTTAATATATTTACAGAGCTGTGTGACCATCACCACTACTTGATTTTAGAAAATTTTTTCCAACACATAAAGAAACCCCATACCCAATAGCTGTCATTCCCATTTCCCTCTTCTCTCATCCACTGGAAAATAACTAAACTACTTTAGGTCACTATGGACTTGCCTATTCTAAACATGTTACAGACATGGAATCAAAATATGTGCCCTTTCGTGTTATGGCTTTGTTTATTAAGCATAATGTTTTCAAATTTCATCAATGCCACAGCATGTATTAGGGCTTCGCTTCCTTTTATAGATGAGCAACATTCCATTTTGTGATACTATAAACCACATTTCATTTATCTATTTATCAGTTTATTGGCATTTGGGTTGCTTCATGTTTTGACTATTGTGAATAATGTTGCTATTAACATTTATTTAAGAATTTTTGTGAGAATATATGTATTTTCAAATATTTTGAGTATAAACCAATGAGTGGAATTGCTGAATTATATCATTAATCTATTCTTTTAACATTTTGAGAAATGTCAAACTGTTTAACATTAAACTGTTTTCCAAAGTGGGTGTACCATTTACAATCTCTCTAGCAATGTAGAAGGTTCCAGTTTCTATAAATCTTTCCCAATAACTGCAATATTTCTTCACTTTTTAAAAAAATTTTAGTTATCCAAGTTGGTATCAAGTGCTAGTTCATTGTATTTTTCTTTTGCACTTACCTAATGACTAATATTATATTGTCTCTTCATGTGCTCGTTGATAATTTATCTCCTTTTTTTATTTTTACTTCCATTAATTGTTGCTTTATTTTTGAGTTGTGTTTTTATATATTCTTGGCATAAGTCTCTTGCTAGATATAAATTTTCATTGTTGCTGTGTCCTTTGAGATGGTCTCTTTTATTTTCCTTTTTATCCTATTAATATGGAGTATTGCATTGATTGGAATTCCCACTACTTCTCAGTGATTTATTTACTTATTTGAGAGAGAGAGAGCAGGGTAAAGGGCAGAGGTAGAGGGAAAGAATCTCCAGCAGACTCCCTGCTGAGCATTAAGCCCAATGCAGGGTTTGATCTCAGGACCCTGCAATCATGACCAGAGCCAAAGCCAAGAGTTGGAGGCTTAACCAACTGAGCCACCAAGGCACCCCAGAATTCCTATGTTAAACCAGTATTACACTCCTGGGATGAATCTCATCTAGTAATTTTTTAATCCTCTTAGAATGTTGCAGGATTCTGTTTGCTAGCATTTTGAGGATTTTTGTGCCCACATTCAGAACAGATAACATAGTACATTTTTAATTATTTTAAAGTGCTTTGGAAATGCCAAGTAATACATACTCTAATGCAGAAATCATGTTTCTAAAGGTAGTTAAATTATGAAAATATTTGAACTCTAAATAATTATAAGATCAACCAAAAATGGCAATTAGAAGATCAGCCACATGAGATTGAGGTAATGTATATAATATTTGGTAGAACTTCCATATAAGTGCCTCATTAAACTAGAAAGAAAATAAAGAGTCTTGTGTGCTAAGGTTATTAATCACTACAGATAAAGACCAATTTAAAAAACAAGAAGTAGAAGTGCCTGGGTGGCTTAGTTGTTAAGCGTCTGCCTTCCACTCAGGTCATGATCCCAGGGTTCTGGGATCGAGCCCCACACCTGGCTCCCTGCTCTCAGAAAGCCAGCTTCTCTGTCTCCCACTCCCTGTGCTTATGTTCTCTCTCTCTCTCTTTCTGTCAAATTAATAAATAAAATTTTTACTAAATAAATAAAGTATAAGAAATCAAAAGAAAATAATCACAGTAGTTACATATGACAAAACAGATACAATAAACTAATGAAAAATATTATGCTAATATTTTCAGAATTTAGATGAAATTCATTACTGTCATGTGTTACAAAATCTCACTCAATGGGAAATAGAAAATATGAATGGGAACAGGGAGGGAAAAAAGAAAATAAGAATGATCTTATAACAATTAAAAAATTAATTAGATTATTAAAAGTCATCCCACTAAAGAAATAAGAGGTCCAGATAATCTTACTAGTAAATTCTACAAAATTTAAGATACAAGCAATTTCACTTTTCTAGAAAGTCTTTCAAAGCCTACAATGAAGAAATAGCCTACAAGTAATTGTTGAGGGTTGCATAAAACTAGAACAAGAACAAAAAAAAAAAACCTAAAAAGTACAGAGAATAATTACAAGTCATCACTTATGTAAACTAAAGCAAAAATTAAAATATTAGTAAACTAATCAAGCATGGTATTAAAAAAAGATTAGCTACCATGACAAACTTAAATTTGTGCCAGGAATATAAGGTTAGTTTACACTTAAAAATCAATTTAATATACTATAGTAAGATAGGGAAAGAGAGAGACAAATGGGAAGAGAGATACAGACATATATAGTTGACCCTTAAACAATGTGGGGTTTGGGGCACCAACTCCTGTATGCTGAAAAACTTGTGTAGAACTTTTGACTCCTCCTCCAAAACTTAACTACTAATAGCCTCCTGTTGACTAGAAGCCTTACTGAAAACATAGCCAGTCAATTAACACATATTTTGTATGTTATAAGTATTATATATGGTATTCTTACAATAACATAAGCTAGAAAAAAGAAAATGTTATTAAGAGAATCACAAGGAAGAGAAAATACAGTTACAGTACTGTACTATTAAAAAAATCCACATATAAGTGGACCTTCCCAGTTCAAAACCATGTTGTTCAAGGGTCAACTGTATATAATATATATTATTAAGCAGTATTCATTATAAAACCTCCTGGAAAATTGAAAGGTTATAAATTCCAGAACAGAATCTACAAAGTAATCATATAGTAAATATTATAATTAATGACAAAATGTTGACTGCATTCTGCTTAAGTATGTAAAAGCTCAGGTATAATACAAGATCATCCATGTAAATAAAAGATTAGAAGAAACCTCTTCATCCCATCCTTTTCTCTATTTTTTCACCCTTTTCTTTAAAAATAGAACAAAACAAAAAAACAAACCTTGTAGTGTCTTGTAAATAAAGATTCAATTGCACCATTTTCTAAGAAAGAAAGAAAGACAGAAAAAAAAAAAAAAAAAAAAAAAGAAAGAGCCTCTTCAGGACTCCGTTTCAACCAGTATCTTTGACTTCAAAAGAAATAGAAAAAATACCTCCCATGCCAAATTTATAAAAGAAATGTTTTGAATAGTTTTCATACTCTTGTATAAGTCACCCAGTTTGTGAATATAAAAAAGTTTAGAGCCAAACAAAGCAAGTCACTTATAGGGGAGAAGTTATGAACAAACAAATATTTATGTTATAAGGTTCATTTGCACTACTTAATCTTTATTCCTTATTCTTAAATTTGCACATATTAGAGTTTTCAACCTTCACTGTGCATCAGAACCACCTAGAAAGCTTTTAAAAGCTGCCCACATAAAGGCAATACCCCCACAGATTCTATTTCAGTTGGCTTGGGGGTGGGCATCAGTTTTTATTTTTTTAATTTCCCAAGTGATTACAAAAGGGCATCCAGATTTGAAAACCCACTCTTGTGGATGGAAAAGGAAATGACACATCTCTCTGGACATTAGGAAAGAATCTGCAAGATTGCACAGATCTAAGCTAAAGAAGAATTTAACATTTTGAAAGAGCAGTATCACACAATGATACTTAACATGAGCTTTGGAGGTCAAACTGCTTAGATTCAAAATCCAGCCACATATTTTCCTAGGAAAATAAATTAACATCTCTATTTTAGTTTTCTGGTTAACACTCATAACAGTTACCATGATGTTCATGTTTTGAGGATTAAATAAGCCATTATATGTAAAATTTGTAGTCCTTTAATTGGCATACTACAAAATAATGTGAAAATGAATAGAGAAAACCTCACTTAGAATTGAATTGAGGAAGCCCTGAAGGGGGAATTGATGTATGTTACCATTCATTGCAGCTGGCATAATTAGCAGGAAATAGGAAGTATTTTATTTCTTGTTCTTAAGAAAAAAGAAGGAAGACCCCTCTCTGCCCCAGCTATTAATAATGTACCTGTAACCAATGAGAAACCATCACATCCTCAAACTCTGGTACCTCTCCTATGAGCTTCTGTTCAAAACAACCCTCCCCAATTTTGACCTACACCTAATGAAAGCGGAATTTCCCCTTGTCTCTTCATACTTGCTTATGGCTTGCCATAGTTTGCTTGTCCAGAATTGCCATTCCTCTGCTACTCCCAAATAAACTCATTTCCCTAACAAAATAACTTCTATTTTTATGGTTGACAACACCAAACATCCCCCTCTCCTGGCTAGTATTAAGTGACCACTGCATCTCTACTAATGAAAGGATTAGCCTCAATTATAGTAGTCTTCCCTCTAAATAAGATTTATGAAGTTACTCATAGAACTACCACTGCCCCCGATAGCACACAATCGAGGTGAATCCCTATTTCCTTGAACCTGTCCCCAATTTACTGAGCCAACGCACACATCCCATAATGTCTTCCATAATATCCTTTACTGTGAGGCACTCCGTGATTCTCCATAATGTGTGGTCTCCCCCCCTGCAATGCCCATTGAAAAGAATTTGTTCAACTATAGATATGTTCCCAGTGGTCTCTGGCTAGAACACACTGACACTGAGTAGGTATAAATATGAAAGAGAAAGAATGTGGTCAATTGATTGTGGGTGAATTTTTACATCCTCCATTTTGCAGGACATGTGGCTATTGCCTTGGTTTGCCCTGATTTATTGAACTGCAATGCTAATCCATTAAAAATGGGTGTTGGAGGGGATGTGGAGAAAGGGGAACCCTCTTCCACTGTTGCTGGGAATGCAAGTTGGTGCAGCCTCTTTGGAGAACAGTGTGCAGATTCCTCAAGAAATTAAAAATAGAACTTCCCTATGACCCTGCCATTGCACTACTGGGTATTTACCCCAAAGATACAGATGTGATGAAAAGAAGGGCCATCTGTACCCCAATGTTTATGGCAGCAATGGCCATGGTCGCCACTGTGGAAAGAACCAAGATGCCCTTCAATGGACGAATGGATAAGGAAGATGTGGTCCATATACACTATGGAGTATTATGCCTCCATCAGAAAGGATGAATACCCAACTTTTGTAGCAATATGGACGGGACTGGAAGAGATTATGCTGAGTAAAATAAGTCAAGCAGAGAGAGTCAATTATCATATAGTTTCACTTATTTGTGGAGCATAACAAATAGCATGGAGGACATGGGGAGATAGAGAGGAGAAGGGAGTTGGGGGAAATTGGAAGGGGAGATGAACCATGAGAGACTAATGACTCTAAAAAACAATCTGAGGGGATTGAAGTGGTGGGGGGTGGGAGGTTGGGGTACCAGGTGGTGGGTATTATAGAGGGCACGAATTGCATGGAGTACTGGGTGTGGTGAAAAAATAATGAATACTGTTATGCTGAAAATAAAAAATAAATAAAAAATAGAAAAAAAAATGCTATTTCCTCTGGGAAAAAAAAAAGGTTTAATTTTCTGTTCTCACTTTTTTATTACTGCCTAGCATTTCTCCAGATTTAGTGTTAACCTTCACATTAATCATGACGTTCTACATATTGACTGACAGTCACATTCCCAATACAAAATATTCTAAATGTAACATTAAAATATCAGATTATACCATTTCTATTATCTACATGCAACCTGTAGATGATAAATTTTAATCTTGCAATCCTGATGATAAGTTTTTTTTAAGATTTTATTTGTCAGAGAGAGCACAAGCAGGGGAGGTGGGAGAGGGAGAAGCAGACCACCCCCTCCATCCCCCCACTGAGCAGGGAGCCCAATGTGGGGCTGGATCCCAGGACCCTGGGATCCTGACCTGAGTTGAAGGCAGATACTAAACCAATGCAGCCACCAGGTGCCCTGATGATAAATATTTAATGTTAAACATTAAAGGGATAATTTGGAACTTCTGGGGAAAATATAGAGTTTTTTGTAAATAATGACTATTTTCTGATTTAATCAAGTTGAACATTAGACACATGTGAAACAACCAATGCATACAAATGAAGGACCTCAACACTACATTAATTTTAAGAATAGATAGAATTAAAAGGTCAGTACAATTTCTCAATTGTATACTGAATGTTGTTTACTTTAACAAACTATCCCATGATAAGTCAAACCAGGGACACTTTTAGACAGTACATAAAAGATAGATGTTGCCAAATATAATTTATGATTCTACTCCACTAAAAAAATAGAATAAAAACAGTATTTTCCAATTATAAGAGTTACAATTGTTACTTCATGAAAAAAAATGTTGAAATAAGCATCAGTTAAATAATAGATATTATTTTGTAGAACAAAGCTCCTTTGAACCGACAGTTCAAAATACTCCAATTTCAGGATTTTGTTAAAAGTGCAGTCAAATGAAAGTATTATTCCTCTCAGAAATTAAACTTTATGTTACAAAAGTGGTCTATTGCTGTTCTCAAAATCACCAGGTGATTATAGGATGAGAAATTTCCATTAGCAATCAAATGTAGCAATTGAAGAAAATGGTCCAAAAGAATAACAAAGAAGACACTTTATCATAAGCATGATCTACTGAAGAAGCAGCTGTCTCTAAGGTATAAAAAAAGGTTCATCAGTCAAAAACATTAACTGTTGTATTAATGATAGAGGGCTTAAGCACACACAATATGAAGAGCAAGCAGGAACGAGAGTGTAAGTGTAAAAGGGCAAACGTACCTCCTAGCAAGCCCTAAAATGGTCCCCTACTTACATGAAACAGGTGTTCATTTATTACATGGAAAAAAAAAATTTTTTTGACATTCACCACTCTTTGGACAAATTACCACATATTATGAATTTTCAAACACAGGATAGATAACTTTTTTATTCTTGTTTTTATTTTTGTTTGTTTGCTTTTTAACAGCACCTCTCAGCAACTACATGTAGTTAGGAAAGGAAACTCCCAAACATTGACTACCTGGCACCACATACCCTTGAGCAAAATCATAGAAAGTCCAGGGTTAAGAAGTCTCAGTCTCAGTGCTAAATTTGGGGTATGCTGATCAAATGTATGTGACCTCAGTGTACTTCAAACCACAGACTTACTATGGTCACCAGACCAAATACCCATTTTTTCATAGCAGTTGCCATCTTGGCCATCTCCCATTATTCTCCAAGGCAACAGAATGAAGTCCTAAAATATTGTCCTGATATTCAAAGCCCTGGATGGCCAGGCCTCTGAACCAACTGATTCCAACTTTACCACTCCATACTCTCCTTCACAGAGGAAGGCTCGCTTACTTGTCACATCCTTCCTAGTTCCTACATCATTACAATGAAATTCTAATGAGAAATATATAAAGGCCTCAGCAGAGACGGAATATGGAAACCACCTATCGTGTTGACATCACTGCTTAACCCAGCAAGTTTCTGCAAAAGCCATAAACAACTAAAAAATTCTTTGTTGCCCCATCAGGCTGATCAAGGACAGATTGTTCATAAAGATGACTCTGCAAGCTGCCAACTGATCAGTTTATCAAAAAAAAAATGTATAAGCAAGTTCCACTGTCTATTCTCTGCAATGTTTTCTCCTTCACTATTGGAAGACAATTTCTTGGCTACAGAATTCTAGGTTAGTATTTTTTTTTTTTTTTAACTCTTAACACTTTAAATATTCCACTATCTTCCTGACTACATGATTTCTGAGACGTTGGATATAATTCTTGGATATAAATCTCAACTCCTCTATAGGCAAGGTATTTTCCCCCCTCTGGCTTCTTTCACAATTCTTTCTCTATATTTGATGTTCTGCAATTTAAATATATTATTCCTAGCCATAAAGCTTTATTTTTTATTTATTTTTTTTTTTTACATTCATCCTGCCTGGTATTGCCTGATCTTCCTGGATCTGTGGTTTGATGCCTGACATTAATTTGAGGAAATTTTCATCTACTACAACATCAAAGGAATTGTTATTTAAATGAGGGGTTCTTCAGAAATACAACTGTGAACAAATATCATTCTGTGAACAATTTAAAAGCACTAGGGAAACTACTTTCTGGGACGCTATAGCTTTAGTGCACATCAGAATCACATGGAGGATTTAATAAAACACAGATTGCTAGGTCCCACCCTCAACAGTTTCTTAATCGAAAGGTTTTGGGTGCAGCCCTACCTTCTACCCTCCACAGAACCACTGCACCAAGTTGTGAGGATGGTCCAATTTTACCAATCTAAGCAGAATCTAAGCAGAATAAGTGTCAATGTTGACAGATAAAAATCTGGGGAAATGAGAATGACTTTTTTTCAGCCCAAGTTAACCCAAGAGAAATCTTTCACAGAGATTCTCCTCATGGACCTCCACTCTTACTAAGCCCACCAACCTGTACTCAGGTACATGTTCAATGCGGAAAGTGCCTCCTTCTACCTCAACCATTCAATCCAACTCTTGAAATTTGTACAAAAGGTACAAAGGGGTAAGCTAATATATATCCAATTGTCTGGAATAGGATAGAAAAATATATAAAACCTGAATGTGTCTCCATATTCCTTCATTTATATACACAAACAGTTTTTGATATCTGTTTTCTTCTAGGCACTGTTCTTAGCTCTGAGAACACACCAGTGAACAACAAAACAGACAAGACTATTCCTGTTAAAAAGCTCACATTCTATTGGAAGAAACAGACTCTCCATTTTATATATATAATTTTGGGAAAAATGTTATTGAAAAGAACAGAGCAAGAAAGAGAAAGATGAAAGGATAAGCTATTTTAGAGGGTACTGGGAAATGTTGTCAGATAAAGTGATATTTGAGCAGACACCTGAATAAAGTGAGAAACAGTATCACGAAGATTAATAGGAAAATAATAGTCCAAGCAGAGAAAAATGCAAAAACTTTGTAAAAGCATAAAACTCAGTGTTTTTTTTTTAAAGTAAAGAGGCCAGTGCCTGTAATGTATTATATTTAAAAATGCAGCAAATTCTTTGAAATTAACTTGGACGGACCATTTTGTTGATAAAAACGGAACCATAATAATTTTACAACAAATGAATATACTAATTTCTAATATATGTACATTATTTTATACTATTTTGGTTAAATTGTCACTCCTCAGTAATCTAATAATTTGCAGTTTTTAAAATATTTTTGAAAGGGCCAAATACAGTTTTATAAAATATGAATCTTATTCAATTGCAGATTCAAGTCAAATTATTTTGACATTATCAGTAAATCAATTAGAAGGTACTAAAATATTCTATGTTTACTGCTGCCTGATACCAATATATCAATATAACTGTTTCAATCTTGATGTCACTATGTTTGTTGAAGGAATGCCTTTAAGTTAAAACAACCGTAATTCAAAGTCTCATTTTAAAATCACTCTTAAATCTTCTTCTTATTTCTAAAATTTAGATTAAACTCTGAGGGTTCGGTATAAAAAATAAATATAATAAATTAAACACAACCACTTCTGAACAGAAGAGGTATGTATGTACTTGGAAGGAATGCCTTTAAGTTAAAACAACCGTAATTCAAAGTCTCATTTTAAAATCACTCTTAAATCTTCTTCTTAATTCTAAAATTTAGATTAAACTCTGAGGGTTCAGTATAAAAAATAAATATAATAAATTAAACACAACCACTTCTGAACAGAAGAGGTATGTATGTACTTGGAAGAGGGGGCCCGAATTGAAGCCCCAGAAACAACCAGCATGCACAGTGCCATCCATCTCACTACAATCAGTGGTTATGACAGAGGGAAAAAATGCACTAGACTAGCAAACTGGAATTTAAAAAAAAAAAACAAAAATTGAAGGCTTGTAGGATGAAAATTTATAGAGCCTCATTTCATAAGGACAGAACCAGGAGTGGCCACCTGAACACTGAAGGTCTCTTTAATGACCACCCACTTGCCTCAGTATTTGGACCTAATATGACCAACCTCCCCCCAAATTCATGAAGCATTACTGCACTTAGTGATTTCCAACATGACTGTCACAATGACATGTAAGATATTTTCTAGTTAAATTTCACTTGATATCAACTAAGTACACACAAGATTCGAGCATGTCACCTAAAATTTAATACTTTATAGAGCTGAAAATATCAGCAATGATATTAAGACTGTCTTTTGGAGAGCATCTCTTCATAGATTTTATCACTTATTCTTCAAAATACATTAAAGAAGCAACTTTTATTATTTCCATGTTACATGTAAGGTAACTGATCTCGAAGATGTTAAGAGATCCTTTTTGCAGAAAAGAGTCAGGTCTAGAATCCATGGATTCTGGGTCTAATTCTAAATTGTCACATGAAAATTAGCAATAATTTATTTAAAGAAAAAAATTCTCACCATGGTGACAGTTTTTCCATATAATATGTCGGGCATTCTCATAATTTGTGTTCATCCAACTAAGCAGAATCCTTTCAGGATTAGAATATATGTTGCTGGATAAAAAACAAGGATTGACTTTTGGTGAATTCTGCACATGGATGGGGGGCAGGTTGTTGCTGCAATGTGGTACAACCCGGGATAGTACCAGAACCTGAAATTGGGAAAAAGAGGGAACCTTCATTAGACTTGAATGGTAAAATTACAAAATCAATATTGGAAGAGTAAAAAAAGGAAGACATCAGTATTTTCTGGTCAATTGCATCCATACAAGAGTAAAAGAAATCAGAAGACCCCCCCCACAATAAAGATGAAAGTCAGAGTATAGGCAATAACAACTCGCCTATCCAAATCTCAGCTATGTTTGAAATCCTCATGGACATAGGCCAGCAAGCACATAATGCATATGTACATATTGTGAGATACAATCTGTGATGTCTCAAAGTCTGCAAACAAACTTTCTCCTACTTAATTTAGGTACCATTTAGAGGAGAAAGAGGCCCATAGAGAATCTTGTGGTAACCACAGCACTGGATACGGAAGCAATAGGACTGTTTTAAACATAAACTGAATTCTAGTTAAGAGGTAAGAAGGTCTATATCTATTCCTTAATTCAATTATTATGTACTGAGTGCATGATACAAAACTAGTTACTGTGCTAGGAAATGGTATGATAGCGAAACGATGCAATCCTTAGCTAAAGTATATTTAGAAAGACATTTAATCCGAAATGGTTGAATTTCAACCATTTAAATATTTAAATATTTTAAAAGGTAAAGTGTAAAAGGCAGAACAACAATTTAAAACATGCTACCAAAGTTCATTCCTTTTCCAAAGTTTCCAAGAACAAGGTTATACCATACCTGTTTGTCAGTGTTTCTGTTTAAAATTCAAGCTGTTATTCTACCAAGAAATAGCTCTTATATTTTTGGACGGTGTTTAAAGAATATTTTAAAAGTAATGACTGGTCTCATAATGAATAAATGGAACAGCAATGAAAAAAATGTCATGTCCTTCCCCAACAAAAACATGAATAAGATGTAGATCATAACATGAGGTGAAATTTTAATTTTACTAAACAGTTGCAATTTCACAGAATGTTCTAAACTATGTGTAAGTTATTCTAGTAAATCTTAACTCAAAATGTATGCCAAAAAGGCACAATTAATTTAAGTAGGAATTAGAAAAAGTCAAATCAGATTTAACTTTTAGAAGGTTACCTTTCCTTTGATAAGATTAAGTAGAATATAACAAATAGTGCTCAAACATACCATAAAAGTTTATCACCCTAACAAAATTTCTTGCAGTCATTTAAGTCTAAATATTATCAAGATTATAAATTTTTTGTAAACAGAATATAATTTAAGATCATAAAGTAAGAATTTTTAAAAGGAAAATAGAGGAAGAAAATATAAAAAGAAGTATTCAAGCTTGTTTATCAACAAGCCCTATCAAGGAGGACCACCTACAAGTGATCTGGGGGTGAAGACAGAAACATCAGTTAAGACAGGAGGTAGAGGGCACATGGGTGACTTAGTTGGTTAAGCAGTTGCCTTCCACTTGGGTCATGATCCTGGGGTCCTGGGGTCAAGTCCCACATTGGGCTCCCTGCTCAGCAGGGGGTTTGCATCTCCCTTTGACCTTCCTCCTGCTCATGATCTCTGACTCGCTTGCTCTCACGCTCACTCACTCTCTCTCAAAATAAATAAATTTTCAAAATCTTAAAAAAACAAAAACAAAAACAAAAACAGGAGGTAGAGAGAAAACTCCAAGAAGAGGCTCAATCTATAGGGGAGTTTCCTGGTGATGGAAGGCACAGCAGCAATCTGACCTCACCTCTAAGGTACAGCACACAGCATACCAGGGTGTCACTATAGGGGTTCCAGGAAACCCAAGATGCACCTGCTACTGATTTAAATAAAGATAAAACCCTGCAAGCCCAGAGACCTCTTTCCCTTGTCTTCTCACTCCTACTACCTCTAGGGGCTCCTGGCTCCTTATTCATCTCTTATCAGATCTCCTTCCTTCTCAGCCTATACACTAGTATTTTTCAGAAGACCCATCATCACTACTTCAAAGAACAAAGGAATGACATCCTAGATGAGAATGCTGCAGTGTCTGTCCTACAACGTGAACATCTATACTCACCTTTCCTCCTCTACAGCCACAGTGGGTAAGCTATCCCTTCTCTTGTACTAGATACCAAAATTACGCATCATCTTTGGGACAGTCCTTCATCATTTGCCTTTTTTAGCTTTTGGATCTTTAACCTCTCCCTTCTCAACAATATCAAAACATGATCACTTATACTCAGCTTTTAGAGAGCTCTCCCAAACTTGGATTCCCCAATTGTTTTACCTGTTCTCTCCACCAGTGTAACCCATGAAAGAGTTTTCTAATCCATTGTCCCCACTTTCATTCCTTTTGCTCATCAAACCAAAGCCCACCTAATAACCTTCCACCAATTCATCACACCCTCATACCCTGAAAGTGCCTTTGGCATCTTTGTTGTCTAATACAATAGGGAATTTTTAATCATTACTTTATACCACCTCCCCATTTCATCTGATAATACATCCTCCCTCAGAGGCTTTCCTCCCTCCTTGTTCATGGTACCATACAGTGTTACTGCTATCTTTTTGCCTATTTTGAGCTCATTTGCAGGATTCTCTTCCCTTACCTATTTAAGTGCTGGGTTTCTATGACACTAGGTTTCTAACCTATGCCATCTTTTCTTTCTTTTTTTAAAAAATATTTTATTTATTTATTTGACACAGAGAGAGACAGTGAGAGAAGGAACACAAGCAAGGGGAGTGGGAGAGGGAGAACCAGGCTTCCCACTGAGCAGGGGGCCCCATGTGGGGCTCGATCCCAGGAACCTGGGATCATGACTTGAGCCAAAGGAAGACGCTTAATGACTGAGCCATCCAGGTGCCCTGATGCAATCTTTTCTTTTAAGTTTTTAGGTGTGTTTCTCCCAATTTTATCTCCCAGAGACCATGAAATATGCATGAAGAAACCACAAAAACCACCAATTGTTGTAATTAAAAAACAAAGATTCAACATAATATTTAGAACGTTATGTTAGTAGTAGTAATGACAATAATTATAGCTTCATATCAGTAAGATGAATGATAGTTACTGTCTTTATCAAGTTATCTACATTTACCTAGACGATGAATGTATTGAATTCTACATCACTTTATATATTCAGTAATTTCTTATTCTGTATTTCCACTAATTGAGAAAAGCTTACCTCATATTTACAGGTTAACAGAATAGATGTTCAGTTTGATTGTTATAGATAATCAGGCCCAACACAAAGCCAGAAATTATAGAGATTTTTATTAAAATCTACTTCATCTACTTTCAAATACTAAACAAATACTAAGCTCCTTGATGAGCCAATCACACTCAAAAGTCAAAGGTTAAAAACACTCAACTTGGGAAATAGCATTAAAGATAATAGTACTCTACTCTTCAGTGGCATTCGTCTTTGGGAAAAGTTTCTTTGGCTTCCATTGCGAGGAGCTCAAAAACTTATACAGTGTCTTTGTGCAAATTAAAGAATGTGGTACACTCTCTGAGAAACTATTATCCTGATGGTACCCTTATTAAAGTAAAAGCAACCCTGCAACTAATTTGTTGAGACACAGCTTCCAATAGTGTCTATAGTCTTAGCGAGCAGCACGTAGGCTGGATTTCAGCTTCCAATCATCAACTCAGCTGTGTAGAAACTATATGATCATATTCAGTTTTTCTGTCCATTCAACAACTCAAAACATTTTTTCCCCAAAAAATCTTGGGAAAAAGCCAAACTTTTGATGCTTTAGTGTTTTGTACCACATTAAAAATCATGATATTCGGGGTGCCTGGGTGGCTCAGTGGGTTAAGCCGCTGCCTTCGGCTCAGGTCATGATCCCAGGGTCCTGGGATCGAGCCCCGCATCGGGCTCTCTGCTCAGCCGGGAGCCTGCTTCCTTCTCTCTCTCTCTGCCTGCCTCTCTGTCTGCTTGTGATCTCTCTCTGTCAAATAAATAAATAAAATCTTTAAATAAATAAATAAATAAATAAATAAAAATAAATAAATAAAAATCATGATATTCAAATCCTGTAGGTATATGTCCAAGATGGAAAACGTTACCTGATGAATATTTGAGCTAGCCACTTAAAATAAAAATGATAAATAAGGAAAAACATTAGTGCTAGGAACATACTATTTTAAATCTCACTCCTGTTGAAAAAATGCACGTGAGACTGACCTTCTCTTCATAACCAGCGCATCTCAAAATTGGAAATAAAGATCCTGAACTTACAGAGATCACAACGCAATTAGGCAACTCAGTAGCCTTATTTTGACAGTATTTACATTTTTTTCTATTTAACAATGAATTCACAATAGAAGCATATTTTTAATCATCTACATTTCCCTATGAATAAGGGTTCACCCTTTCTTGTGACCAATGACCAATTGTCTATCAATATCTACCACCAACTGATTTTCTCCAGGCTACATTACAAAATCTTTAAATAATGACAAAGAATTATTCCTCTAAGAGCATGGGCTTTCATTGATAAAGAGAATAAAACGTCATCATATATTTCTTTCCTTCACACAGACTTATCACACTTATGCAAATGTGTTCATACATTCCTTTAGATCCAACCAAAGCATGCAATATTTGCTAACACTTGTGAGAATAAGTGTATGCACATTGCATTCCACTGCCATTAGGGGACATCCTGCAAAGCCATTTAATAAAACAATTTCACCAAGTTTACCTTCTTTCCAATCATGTTTTATTGAAGCTCATTTTATATATTCCTTACAGGGGCACTTCGGGGACATAGTCGGTCAAGCATCCGACTCTTGCTTTCGCCTCAGATTGTGATCTCAGGGTTGTGAAATCAAGCCATGTGTTGGGCCCCAGTCAGTGCAGTTTTCCCTCTCCCTCTGCCCCTCCATCCCACTCTCTCTCCCTAAAATAAATAAATATATCTTTAAAAACAAATTAAATAAATAAGAATTCCTCACAAATATGAAACCTTGTACTATCTTTACTTGTCTTCTACAGAGGCATGAAATTCTAAAGTAATGCCCTCAGTAGAACTGGTGTCTTGCCTACTTTTAGCAGCAAATATTCCACAATTTTATAACAGAGAGATTTTGAATTGGTTTGAGGAAAAATGTATTTAATTAACCAGAAAGATCACTGCTCTTCATTTAAAAATATCAAAATATTTGATACAATCATGCCACTATTTAAAAAAAAAAAAAAACAACCTTATAACAGACAATACACTGGGAACAAATGAATCAACAGTTTACCTAAACTTATTATTCAGATATTTATTATTGATCATCTTTCTCTTGCCTAGATTCTTCAGTAAAAATATCACATTTACCTCTTTCATTACATACAGATTCATGTTTTATATGCACATGAAAGCCCTCTTTATGTTTACATTTAAAACAGCATTCTGAATTTGGGTGTTTCTGTTACTGTTTTTCATCTCTCTTGTGCTTCAATGACCTGTTTTTTGGTCATCAATACATTTTTGTGAATTGGGAATATAATGCAAGAAAATAGCAACAATTAAATATGAAATTTAACAGGCAAAAATACCCAAATGACACAAAATCAAATTGGATGAGACAAGTTGTACCCTTTATCCAAACTATTAGCCAAGAAGACCTGACAAAGGCAGTCCTGAGGGCACACATGAGCTCTAGGAAGGAGAAAAAGAAAACCTAAAGGGATTTGTGTGAAAATCACCATATTCTTTCCAACCTGTGAAACTCATCTCAACATTGCTTGCTTTCACAAGAGAAATTGCCAATATGGTTCTGACTTAATAGAGCTCCTAGAGCCACCCATGCTTTAGACACAATACATGGAGAAATACAGCTCTGCAGATGACCTAACTGGGTCATCTTATCTATTCCTATGACTTTATCATGGAATCAGTGAAGAATCCCACACGTGTTGCCACCCAGATCTCTTTCCTGACTGAAGGGTATATCTACCTGGTAAAGACACTGGGCACCATTATACACCACAACCAAAATTAATTTATTATGCCTTCTTACTCTATCTCACCCTCCACCCCCAACAAAATCCTATTATTATCGCTTGTCTTGTTATTTCAGGGACTAGGATCAAATTCCATTCAGTCACCCCAGCAGGACCCACTGTCATCTTTTACCTCTTTATCTCCTTCACCCACTGAGATCTAGTTATTCACCAAGTCATTCTGAATTCTATTCCTAATATTTAGGAAAGCAGTCCCTTTCTCATCTTTCCCACTACCACCAGTATTCCTAGCACCAGGCACTACCTTTCCAAACAGATGCCACATCGTACCAGAGTGATTTCTCTAGGATGCAAAGCTGATATATCAGCCTCATGTTTAAAATCCTTCAGGAGCTAAAGTCCATAAAATCCAGATTCCTTGGTTTGGCTTATGAAGTCAACCATGCTCTAATTTATGACTAGGATCACAGTCCACACCTCCTACCCCCAGTCATAGTGTGCTTCTTCCTTAGAACATACCATGTTGTATCTAATCTCAGGCATTTCCACATTGAATTCCCTTTGTCTTGACAAATGTTATTGTCTTGATCCCCAATAAAACTCACCTACCACCTCTTTCTCACAAATTATACTTTCTTTCCCTCTCTAACCTATGCTCCACTGCTTTACCTTGCCTGGGAAACTCCTACTTATTTCTCAGGGTCAGGCTGAATTGATTTTCTTCCTAGAAACCTTCTCCAGTGCACAGAAAAAGTAGGCTCCTCTCTATGTGCATTCACCACTAGTTTTTTGGGCTTACCTTAACATAGAATTGGTTATAAGTCTTGTAATTAGATATGAGTAATTACTTATATACTCCAGGACACAAAATCCTGGAAGAGAAAGACTATATCAAGTTTAATCTTAAACCCCAGAGCTTACTACTGTGTCTATACCATAATAGTTGTTAAGTAAATTTACTCAGCCAGTATTTGTTGAGCATATACGATGTAGCTGACACACTATCAGATTCTGAGTTTACAAGTAATACTTGATTTTTAAATTCATAGACCTCTAGGATAGGAAGGAGAGATTAGATGACATAAACATATCCATCAATGCATGCATGAATGAAGAAATGAACGAGTGAGTGAATAAAGCCCACAAACCGAAATTAGGACTACTTTGTCCATTAAGTAGGGTACTTGCTGCCCTTTTGTTTTAGAGTTGCTCTTCTCTATCAGTGGGCAAATCATAGATGATACAGCTTGGAGTTAAGAAACAAAGTAGAAAATGTCTTTTCCCAAATCCAAGTTTGACTGAGAGTCATTAATACCCTCATACATTCTTCAGGGAATTACTCAAGAAACCATAATTTTCACTATCACCCATTCTTTAATCCTTCCTTTTAGTACCAGAATACAACTGGTAGCTACTTATTTTAGGCACTACATTTCTCAACATCCCCTGCAGTGAGGTACAACCATAGGACTAAACTCTGCCCACAGGAAATGATGCAGTTTTTAGGTGACATCCTTAAACAGATTTTACTTTTCCTCCACTACTCCTTTCTTGTTCTGAGAGACTAACACAGAGACAAAAGGCCAGGACTGAGGGTGGAAGACATACTCTGCTGTCTCCAAACCACTTACTTCTCAACAGTTCCATGAGAAAGATAAAAACTCTATCTTATCTTGAGCCATTGTATTTTTTTAATTCTTTAATCAGCAGCACCATCTACACCTTAACTAATACACAATTCAGCTAAATAAACCGAAACAGCCAGCAGTGAACAAGAGTGGAAATGTTACCTTGTATATCTGAAGGAATACATCTGTCCATGCCCTTTTACTCCAGGCTTCAAACTGAGTCATGTCTATAACAACAGAGGGCTTTTCCTTAGGTATACAGGAACACACAGGCAAGATAGTAACGAAAGAATTTAATAAAAATTAAAAAAAAGAATTTAATAAATAAAATATTACAACATTAACTAAAATGCAAGGCAAATACAAATTCCAAGTTTTAACTATTTAGCATATAAGTGTTTTTTTTTATTTTTACAAACTTTTGCATACATTCATCAAGATCTCTAATTCCCCATGGGCACGTAATAGAAACTATCAACAGAAGTAACTTCCTAGAATACACAGCCCCTTACTGAGGTCAAAGATATATCCATTCAATGACCCTACTAGTTTATTCCGTGGCAGAAGTAGCAGAATAAGATACAAAGTTATTCTGAACTCTGAGTCCCAAAAAGAAACACATTTTTTGGTTAAGCCACTGGAACTCAGTAGAGTATCAAAAAACAGGCCCCAGTGGGCCCCTGGGTGGCTCAGTTGGTTGAACTTCAAGAGTCATGACCCTGGAGTGGTGGGGTTAAGGCCCATGTCAGTCTCCATACTCAGCAGGGAGTCTATCTGAGATTCTCTCCCTCCCTCTGCTCCTCCCCCAACTCTTGCACGCACTCCCTCCCCCTCCCTCTCAAATACATAAATATTAAAAAAAAAAAAAAAAAAAAAAGACAAGCCCATGGTTCTCCTGTTTACATCATGTGGTGAGTATAATAACAGAGCCATGACTAAAGTAGAGCTGCCTCAAAGCCTGAAGGTTTCTACAAGCAATTCACCTTCTCAAGAGGTTTCCATAAAATGAACTGTATACTTTGAAAAAAACTATACAAATCTTGCTAATTTCTGCCTATTCTCCCCTTTAACTTAAAGAAGGGATGTGGCAAGTGGTGGGAAAATTAAACCAATATTTTTGTTGGAAGATACATAGTCTAAAAATTGACTTTAATAAAACATTTACATAAGCACACACAATCCTTCATTTCTAGACCCCATAAAAGAAGAAATTACCTATATATTTAAGAAAGTCATGTAATAATTTCTACATAGCATAGGGGCCAAGGGTAGGCTGCCCCAAGATGCATCACTTTGGCACATAGGGAGTTGGTTGCAGGGGTTTGGGACAGGTCCCCCCAAAACACGCCACTTTGGCATGTGGCCTATTTTCAGCTGAAGGCAACTGAGACCCTCTGGGCTTAAGAGAAACTTTTGCCCCTCCCTTAACTCAGAGAAGAATCTGAAATAGTGGGGTGTACGGAGAAAGGGTCTTTCCCAGAATAAGCTTTATTAGCAGAGATAACATTTTATCTGAGTGACCCATCTGTATAGCAGGACAAACATCTAATTACCAAACACCTGCTCTTCGTAGGACCCTGTGAGGTACATTTCTTCCCTTTGAAGTCCCAGACTCCTCCTACCCTTTCTCCTTAGTTCAGAATGACATAAATACCTCATTTTGCCTGTCTTTGGAATTTCCAGGTCTGTGCTAATTCCCCTTACATAAGCTATTAAATTTGATTTTCTCCTGTTAATCAGTCTCATGTCAATTTGATTCTTAGTCTAGCTGGAAGGACCTTGAAGAGGACAGGATATTCTTGCTCCCTGACAACAGGAACTCCACAAAGATTTTTAGACAGATATAAAAATGTGTGTGTATGACCGTGTGTGTGTGTGTATATATAAAAATATCTATATATATGTGTATATATACATTTAAATATTTATACACACACACGTAAGTAAGCTGTCCAGAGAGACATAATCCATAGGATATTTCATAAATAAAATACCAAGATTTTGTAATAAAATTTTCTAACAAATACCAAAGATCAGTCAATTCATTAACTGTGCAGATTATTCCCTAGAAATTTTATTTCCTTACTGTAATTTCAATCCACTTTTCATAATCTTCTGGTTCAAGCAGAAATTCTGGAAGTACATGAGAAATACATGCTCCTTGAGCACTAAAATCAAAAGAGAAAAATCCAAATTATTATAGTATAATACTCCCAGTTTGTATATCACCTGCATTTGAACTTCAGTTATTTCAATATCATAGTTTATATATGTATTGAATTTTATTTTTTAAATTTAAAATTTATAAAATTAGCTTTAACACTTCTCTTAACAATGAAGTGTGTATATGATGCTTCCTTTAGAGAATTAATAATGAGAAAGAACTTACTAAATGCCTACGATCAGCTACATTTATCCTTATATGATAACAGAATATAGAGTTACATGACTTTGCTAACCATTTTATTGTTGTATAACATTAAAAAATTGAAAACTATCTGGAAAAACTTTGAATACAATAAACCATCTAACAGATCATTAGTCACCCAATGCTCAGTGAATGCCTATCACAACACACAGCTGAATATGGAAAACCACAAATATAACATAATCCATCACCTATTTTTCCAAGAATATCTAAAAATTCTGGCCTCTGTGATAATATAAACTTGTAATAGTATATCTGATGCAGCACATATTTGTTATTTTATACATTTAAGAGCATATATATTCATATGTATATAATCTATCACATTCAAGATTATATTTTTTGTTGTCATATTTCTTGAACTATTTTTTAAAGATATATTTCTGAGAGAGACAGTGAGTGGGGGATAAGAGGCAAGAGAGGCTCTACACTCAGGAGGCTCCATGCTGAGTGTAGAACCTGATGCAGGACTCTGATCTCACAACCCTGAGATCATGACCTGCGTCGAAATCAAGAATCAGTTGCTCAACTGACTAAGTCATTCAGGTACTCCTTGAAATGTTTTTATTCAAAGTCTTCATATGCACATCTATCACCACCAGAACTACCTTCATACAGTTTAATAGTTTTGGCAGGAGTGTTTCCTAGTGGAGATCTAAACATTTAGGTTTAACTCATTCAGTGAGCACAGAATGCCACTCACCATAAGCATTTATCAGAGAATATCATATCTAGTCCTCAACTCTGTACACATTTTGCAATCCTATCACTACTGAAATGGGAGAAAAAGAAAAGGCAGAAAGGAGCCTCAACATGATTCTAAAAGTTCAAACCTTGAAGGTAGCATAATGAATGAGAAAAAAAAATATAAGGAAGGGGAACCCTTGGGGGGTAGAAGCAGAGAGCAGAGTTCTAGAATTGTTAAGTTTCACTTGGCCATGGGCCAGTGGAAGCTGGTGTAAGAAATCATGCTGCACACATAAAGCTCCTTTGTTTGACAGTTAAATATCATCCTTTCTCTTTGATTTTCATGTATTTCCCATCTAGATCTACATCACTCCTATGAATCTTCACTAAACTGGAATTCTTATAGATTTAAATATTATCTATAATATTTTAATGGAACACTACTCCTTTACAGGAGTAGCTGAACCTAGAGCATTTGTAAGAACTCAAATGAGATGATGGTCCATTAAGTTGAAATCATAGAGGTAAAACAAAGACAGAAAGCTCAGAGAAATATATAGAAACTGGAATACTTCCTTGCATCCAAAGCAAATATGGGATTTCAGAAGGAAATAATCACTTCTATTAAATGGTACTGAAAACCTAAGAAAAATTATCAGGGAAGCATTAAACTGAAAGCTTCTTGGAGAAGGAGACCACATGGTATTCATTTGAATATTCCATAGTGTCCAGCAGAGAAGAGGCCTTCAGTAAAATGTTCAGAATGAAGAATAAATTTTTTGCATTATTAAAGACAACAGGAGACAACAGGCCCTAAATGGAGTCATTTATGCTAAGCTCCATGTCACCAAAGTGAGATTTAACTTCACAATGATTTTGTACCTCCCAGAAATGGAATCTTAAACCAGTTAATCAGGAATTGCCTGAACAGCATTAGTTAGGTAATCTGCCTGAGAGACCCCTACCATCTCTCCTAGAGAAAGTAACTTTGCAATAATCAATCTGCTTCTGTTGCTTTAAGAGTACAAAACTTTTTCCTCCTTACCTTCTAAGTTTTTTGCTAGCCCAATAATAAAATTGACATAAATCAAATTAAGGGGGGGGGAACAACAATGAGATATACATACTTTATGGGAGTCTCACAAAGTAATGAAGCTTGAGAGGTGGTCAGACAGCTGAGGCTAAGGAGATGGGGGTAGGGGTTTGGGTCTTCAAAGGGGAGGAAGACAATTCACAAAAATATGAGAAGAGCAAATCTTTGGTAAACAATCATTTGCCATGCCAGGTAGTTAAGTCTTTCTGATATAAAAAGTTCTCTCTGGCAATAGCACCCTTCCTGGTATAAGACCCTGTGTAAATTCTTTTTTTTTTTTTAATTTTTTATTTTTCATAAACATATATTTTTATCCCCAGGGGTACAG
>NC_081575.1:92766503-92819691 GCF_022355385.1 Mustela nigripes
TGGATTCACTTCTCCGCCGGTCCTACCTTTCAGAAAGTGGTTGTTTTTCTGTTTCCAGAATTGCTGTTCTTCTTCTCTTCGATCTGCCGATGGATTTTCAGGTGTTTGCAATCTTTAGATAAGCTATCTGGCTGATCTCCGGCTAGCTGAAGTAGTCTCAGCCTGCTACTTCTCCGCCATCTTGACTCCTCCCCCCGCCATGTAAATTCTTATAGGCAGTTAAGAGAGAGGTTAAAAACTTGCCTGAGTCTGCTCGGTCTCAATTGCCTTCAGCTCAAAATAATCCCCATGCCAAAGTGGTACATTTTGGGATAGCATATACTGCTTCCCCTATTGCCCAAGTACAACTTCCTTGTTCTTGCTTCTTTCTGGATATAAAACCTCTTGCCTTGTACAGCTCATTGGAGCTTCTTTCTATCTGGCTAGATTGGATTCTGCCCAAGTCTCAAATTGCTGAATAAAACTGATATGAAAGTTAAAATTTACTCAGGTGAATTTTGTTCTTTCACAGCATTTTACAGACATTGTTATCAAGTGAGGGACAGTGGAATATTCCACCCCAAAATATACCTCTTTGGAACACCAATTATTTTGAGAAACTGCAGGACAGGAGCTCTAAAAACAGAGTAGATGTCATCCTTTTGTAAGGAAAACATATATTTATCTAGGAAATTAACATTAGCAAAGGGGCCCCACCAGGAAGAACCCTACTTCCAGGAGGTAACTTTTTCTGCTGACAGATGTATATGTGTGACAGGGTTACCTTTGTGTAACAAATATTTCCTCTCACCTTTTCTGAATTACCTCCTCCCTGTCTTGACCCCTTCTCTCTCTAAAGCCCTAGAGCCCTATCATTTTCCTTAGCTCAGGATGGTATAGAATCCTCATCTTTTGACTGTCTTTTGAATCTTAAATCTTTGTGGGGCCACTGTACTTACATACATAATCAATTTTTTTCCTCCTGTCTTTTTATTATGGGGTGTAGGGGAGTAGGTCTCAGCTAAGAACCTAGAAGCGTAGAGGGGAAATTATTTTTCCTCTCCTACATGAGACTAGTTTTCTTCATTTTGAATTTATCCCAAGACCTAACTTCATCAGTCCCTAAGACAGTATTTACGATTCTCTTTTGTCAATAGATTTTATGTCTGCTCAGTAGTTTTACAGAGAGTTGAGTTTCCTAATTGATTTAATTACACTTTTACATGCTAGGTTTTCCATTTGTGTATTTTTTCCAAGTTTACACTAAGTAGAACAAAATAAAATTAGATGTAATTAGTTACTAAATCCTCAACTTGATCTTCAAAGATTTTTGAATTTCTCATTTATTGCACAAAATCAACATAATTTCACTTACATAAAATTCCTTATCCACTGGCATCGAATTCCAATGTGAGTGCTAATAACATTTATGATTACTTTGAATTTAATACATTTGTTTCCATGATGAAACATATGCATGAATCTGGGATTAATGACCCAAATTTAATAACCATATTGCCACATTCAAATATTCATGAATATTATCATAGCCAACATATCCTCATAGGCATGTATTTGCTGATAAAAGAGCAATAAATTTGAATGGCTTGGCATTAATTCCAAAATCATTCTTCCATACTTGCAAACTCATACCACAAAATTTCAAAACAGAAACCACCCATATTAATGTCAACACTACTGAGACCTATACCAACAAAAGTGCTACAAGAATAACATGACAATTCCAAGTAATCAAATATAATGATGCTATCAGAAAACTGTTTCATTTCTATACTGCAAAAACAACAAAGATTTAAATGTCTGAAACTTTTTCATCAGTTCACAGTTAATATTTCATTAGATATTAAAACACTGCTTTCTTTTGAAATAATTATAACTAAAGACTTCTGAAAGATATAAACACAACCAACTTTATAAAATAAAAATGGCATTAGAATGTTTGCCTTATTGAATTAAAGCATTTACTTTAATAAGTCAATCATCAAGGATCAAGAGTAGATATGGTGGGCGCCTGGGTGGCTCAGGGGGTTAAAGCCTCTACCTTCGGCTCAGGTCATAATTCCAGAGTCCTGGGATCCTCTCTCTCTGCCTGCCTCTTTGCCTACTTATGATCTCTGTCTGTCAAATAAATAAAATCTTAAAAAAAAAGAGCAGATATGGTAAAATTAAAACAAAAGTTATGTGCTTTCTATTTTGAAATTATAAAAACTTTTTAAAAGTTCCTATTTTATCTAATAAAGACACACTTGATAAATATTGGTTTTCTGGTTATTTTATGTCAATAAAACTTTTCTTTCTAATAGAGCAACAGACTTTTAAGATATTCTATTTCAGTGATGATGATATCACAAAACTCAGTTTTCAGTACGTCACTAATGGCTATCATATTGAAGAAACTTAAGGAAACATTTTTAGCATATGGAAGCTTTAGATCAGTTTATTGCCTTTAAATTCATTATCATCATCATCATATACTGTGCATCATATAATACATACTTTATTATTTTTAACTCTATTATCAACTATGGGAATTATCATCATCAACGTTACAGATTTTGAAATTGAAACTTAACCATATTAACTTGAGCAAAGTCACAGGAATACAGAAAAGCTCCAATTTAAGCCTGCATCTACCTAATTCAAAAGCTATGTTCTTTTACCAAAATTCAGTGAATTCTTCCAGAATCATTCTTAAACTGCTACTTTAAAATATTTTCATTCTTAGATGCAATTCCCTTAAATAAGATACCATAATGGTCATGGATAAGTATGAAGGGTATAAAGTTTTTAATGATAAAGAAATGAAATCATAAATGGAATTAAATTTAAGTATAAAGGAAAGTTAAATGATTTCCTAAGTATATTGATTTATGTAAATGAAAAATTTATTCAAAAATCAATGGTATTGGGGCACCTGGGTGGCTTATTCGGTTAAGCCTCTGCCTTCAGCTCAGGTCATCATCCCAGGGTCCTAGGACCAAGCCCCATATCAGGCTCCCTGCTCAGCAGGGAGTCTGCTTATCCATCTCCCTCTGTCCCTTCCCCCACTCATGGTCTCTTTCTCCCAAATAAATAAAATCTTTTAAAAAATCAATGGTATTAGAAAATAAGAGTTCTAATAGTTTCATATTATGTGATATCCTACATTACAGTTTCAATGCAAGATACATAGTGCTTTTGTTCTGCTGCTGTTTTAGTTTTATTTTTTTATATTTTTAAAGATTTTATTCATTTATTTGACAGAGATAGAGAGAGAGAGATCACAAGTAGGCAGAGAGGCAAGGAGATGGGGGGGGGAAGCAAGCTCACCGCTGAGCAGAGAGCCTGATGTGAGGCTCGATCCCAGGACCCTGAGATCATCACCTGAGCTGAAGGCAGAGGCTTAACCCACTAAGCCACCCAGGCGCCCTGTTTTACTTTTAGAGTACAGAAATTATCAATCAAAAAGTTTATTTTTTCAGTGAAAGTTAATTACATCATAAAAATGATTATTGGTTATAAATAAATGAAATTAGATCACAGGATTTTAGGCAGTGTGTTAACCTGCTCGGTCTGTCATAACAGAGTACCACAGGTTGGGTACTCAAATAGAGATTTTTCTCTCATATTTGTGGAGACAAGAAGTCCAAGAACAAAATGGTGGATAATCTGGTTGCTTGTGAGCTCTCATTTCTTGGCTTGCAGATAGCTTAGGGTCCCGTCTATATGATATCAAACAATACCTTTAAGAATATAATTGTGATTAATGAACCATAATTACATTCTTAAAGGTCTTGTTTCCAAATATAGTTTCATTGGGGCTTAGGGCATCAACATGTGAACTGGAGGGAGACCCAATTCATTCTGTAACAGGTAAAAATGACAAGAAACATTAAGCATATTATTTCAAATACAGGGATAAGAACTTTACTACAAACTATAATACCTGTTTTTAAAAGTTTTTAAAACATATGGCATTGTTATGGGCTGAACCATGTGCCCCAAAAAGTCATATGTTGAAGCCCTTATACTTGGTACTTTGGAATGTCACTCTATTTGGAGTCAAGGCCTTTAATGAGGCAATTACAATAAAGTGAGGCCATTATGATGGGCCCTAAACAAAAAACTGGTGTCCTTATATGAAGATGAAATTTGGATACACAGAGAGACACCAGGGGTGTGTACACTCAGAGGAAAGACCAGAAGAGGACACAGAGCGAAGATGGCTGTCTGTAAGCCAAGCAGAGAGGCCTCAGAAGAGAACATCTGCTAACACCTTGATCTTACACTTCCAACCTCCAGAACTGTAGGAAAATAAATTTGTTGTTTAAGCCTTCCAGTCTGTTACGGTAGCCAGAGCAAATTGATATGGGCATGAAGGAATAAATGCCTTAATAATTAGTTATTTTTAAGAATTCATGGGGCATCTGGGTGGCTCAGTGGGTTAAAGCCTCTGCCTTCGGCTCAGGTCATGATCTCAGGGTCCCAGGGTCGAGCCCCTCATCAGGCTCTCTGCTCTGCAGGGAGCCTACTTCTCCCTCACTCTCTGCCTGCCTCTCTGCCTACTTGTGATCTCTGTCAAATAAATAAATAAATAAAATCTTTATTTAAAAAGTAAGAATTTATAATTAAAATTATCAATGAAGTTCAATGTGTAACTTTCATAGTATATACTCCACTTTTTTCCAACTTGATCCTCTCACCAGTTGAACCTTCTCTCCTGGAATGCAAATGCTTTACCTTTCCTTCTTTTATCCCTAATTCTTCATATTTCACAACATTTTCTCCATTTCTATATGACTATCCTAAGACCCAGTTTCAACATTTTATTCCTTTTGCCACACAAGCTCAGAAAACAAAGCTCTGTGAAAGACAATGTTAATAAATAAATATTTTAATGAACATTGGCCCCATTCTGTGCTATCAAGGATCCTGTGTGTTAGAGATGCCAGATGAGTGAGATGTGCTTCCTACCCTCAACATGCACACAAACTGGGGGGTACACTGACTCAAGAATAAGTCAGTGGTATTGAAAAATAATTTACAAAGTAATACACAGCTGTGCTCTTTTCCTTAACTGATATAATCTTTCTCATTCTCAACCAGGTTGGGTACAAAGAGGGAGAAAACACGGATTTGAATGTTCACATATTTTCAAGTCCTCTAACTTCAACAGTCTCCTTATAGTAACTATGTTTTTTGGGATAAGCAAATGAAATTTCAGACCTCCCCATGTCCCCACACAATGGCATTCTGGGAAGAGGCAGATTTATTGTGTAGTAAATGATGCTTTGACTTCAGATTTCATCACTTTCATGAGTCTCTTCTAAAGCCATGTTTCTAAAGTTTGTATTTTTGATATTATTTTATAAAGGAGGAATCTCCAAATTGTAAGGCCTCTCAGATCAACCTTACATGAAGCTTACATGAAGTAGGTGAGAGGAACCCTTGTACCTCTAAAAGCAGGTTTGTGATTACTTTTCTGGATCGATAGTCCCTTTGGCAATACCCCCTATCAATGCCTAGAGTCTAGATGCCATGTGGGCAATTGCTGCTGGGGTCTGATATGAGGATCTTGCATTTCTCGTCCTACCTGATCGAGAACCAAAAGGTCCCTCCTAACTGCCTCAGCCACAGTCTGGTCCTCATATATTTGTCTTTCATACTATGGCATCAGAACCGCCCAATCCTATCCTTCTGCCTCTTCAGTGGAATCTGTCTCATTTAATTCACTTCCATAACAGGCTGCCTGGGTCTTAACTCAGTCCCCTTTAGGGACTTAGAAACTTCTAGATTCCTTAAAAGTCACAAGAGACACAAGCCAGTTTTGACCATTCATGTGGTAGAGCCTAAGAAATGAAGATAGAATAATTGGCTCAGTTCCATGACTAAATTTATTTAAGTTTTTATTTCAATTTGAGTTAGTTAATATACAGTGTAATAATAGTTTCAGGGGAACAAGATAGTGATTCAACACTTCCATACAACACCGGGTGCTCACTGCAACAAGTGCAGTCCTTAATCCCCATCACCTATATAACCAATCCCCCAACCAAACCCATCTGGTAACCATGTTTGTTCACTATAGTTAAGAGATGTTTCTTGGTTTGCCTCTTTTTTTCTTCCCTTTCTCATTTGTTTCATTTCTTAAATCCCACATATGAGTGAAATCATTGGTATTTGTCTTTCTTTGACTTAATTCATTTTGCATTATACTCACTAGCTCCATCCATGTTACTGCAAATGACTAGATTTCCTTTTTATGGCTGGGTAATATTTCATTGAGACAGAGAGAGAAAGAGAGAGAGAGAGAAAGTGTGTGTGTGTGTGTGTATGTGTGTGTGTGTACACCATTTATGTATCAATTCATCAACTGATGGACACTTGGGCTATTTCCATAATTTGGCAATTGTAAATAATGCAGCTATAAACAGCAGGGTGCATGCATCCTTCTGAATTCGTATTTTTATATTCTTTGGGAAAATACCTAGTAGTGTGATTGCTGAATTGTAGGGTAGTTAGTTCTATCTTTAATTTTTTGAAGAATCTGCATGTTTCTCAGAGTGGCTGTAAGAGTTTACATTACCCAAAACAGTGCAAGTGGGTTCCCCTTTCTCCACATCCTCAGCAATACCTGTTGTTTCTCGTGTTGATTTTAGCTATTCTGCTAGGTGTGAGGTGATACCTCATTGTAGTTTTGATTTGTGTTTCCGTGATTACCAGAGAATTTGAAGACATTTTCATATGTTTATTGGCCATCTATATGTCTTCCTTGGAAAAATGTCTATTCATGACTTTTGCCATTTTTTCATTGAATTATTTATTTTGGGGGTGTTGAGTTGTATAAGTTCTTTATATATTTTGGATATTTATCTTTATAAGACAGGCCATTTGAAAATATTTTCTACTATGCAATAGGTTGTATTTTAGTCTTGTTGATTGTTTCCTTAGCTGTGCAGGAGATTTCTATTTTGATGTAGTCCCAATAGTTTATTTTTGTTTTTATTCCCCTTGCTTCAAGAGACATATTTAAAAGAAATTGCTATACCTGATATCAAAGAGGTTATTGCCTATGTTCTCTTATAGGATTTTTTATGCTTTCAGGTCACACATTTATGTCTATAATCCCTTTTGAATTCATTTTCTGACTTGTGTAAGAAACTGGTCCAGTTTCTTTCATTTGCATGTTGCTGTCCAGTTTTCCCAACATTTGTTGAAGAAATAGTCTTTCTTCCATTAGATATTCTTTTCTGTTTTTTTTTTTTTTTTCAAAGATTGGCCTTATAATTGTGGGCTTATTTCTGCATTTTTTTTCTGCTCCATTGATGGACGTGTCTATTTTTGTGCCAGTACCATACTATGTTGATATTTACAGCTTAGTAATATAACTTGAAGTCTGTAATTGTGATGCCTCCAGCTTTGCTTTGCTTTTCCAAGATTGCTTTGGCTATTCAAGTTCTTTTGTGGTTATGGACATATTTCAGGATTGTATGTGAAAACTGTGAAATCTGTGAAAAATGTTGGTGTTTTGATAGGGGCTGCATTAAAAGTATAGACTGCTTTGAGTAGTACAGATATTTTAACAAAATTTTTCTTCCAATCCATGAGCATGGAATGTCTTTCCACTTGTTTGCCTTGTCTCCAATTTCTTTCACTAAACTTGTAGTTTTTGGAGTACAAGGCTTTCACCTCTTTGGTTAGGTTTATTCCTATGTTATCTTAATGGTTTTGGTACAACTGTCAAAAGGACTGATTCCTTAATTTCTGTTTTTGCTGCTTCATTATTAGTATATAGAAATTCAATAGATGTCTATATGTTAATTTTGTATCCTGCTACTTTACAGAATTTGTGTATCAGTTCTAACAGTTTTTTTGGTAAGGTCTATCAGGTTTTTCTATATATAGCATCATGTCATTTGCAAATAGTGTAAGTTCTACTTCTTCCTTGCCAATCTGGTAGCTTTTTAATTCTTTTTAGTTCTTTTTGTTGTCAGATTACTGTAACTAGGACTTCCGGTATTATGTTGAATAGAAGTAGTGAAAATGGACATTCCTGTTTTGCTCCTGACTGTAAAAGAAAAACTCTCAGTTTTTCCCCACGTAGGATTATGTTAGCTGTGGGTTTTTCAAACATAGCCTTTATTATGTTTAGCTATATTCCCTCTAAACCTACTTTATTGGGGGATTTTTTTTTTTTAACCATGAATAGATGTTGTACTTTGTCAAATGCTTTTTCTGCATCTACCAAAAGAATCATATAGTCCTTTTACTTTCTCTTATTGATGTGATGTAACACACTGACTTGATTAGCAAATGTTGAACTAAGCTTGCAACCCAGGAATAAATCCCACTTGATTGTGGTGAATGATTTTTAAATTTTTGTTGAATTTGGTTTGCCAGTATTTTATTGAGGATTTTTGGATATTTTTCATCAGAGATGAAGTTCTCTTTTTCTGTCGTATCTTTATCTGGTTTTGGTATAGGGTAATGCTGGTCTCAAGGAATGAATTTGGAAGGGTTTTTTTTTCCCCATTTCTATTTTTTGATATAGTTTTCAAAGAATAGGTATTAACTCTTCATTAACTGTTTGGTAGAATTCACTTGAGAAGCTGTCCATTTCTGGACTTTTTTGTTTGTTGGGAGTTTTTGATTACAGATTCAACTTCTTTGCTTGTTACCAGTCTGTTCAAATTTTTTATTTCTTTCTGATTCAGTTTTGCTGATTTATAGGTTTCTAGGAATTTATCCCTCTCTTTTAGGTTGTACAATTTATTGGCATATAGTTTTTCATAATATTCTCTTATAATTTTATATTTCTGTAGTGTTGGTTGTTATTCTTTCTCTCATTTCTGATTTATTTGGGTCCTTTCTATTTTCTTTTCAATAAGTCTGGCTACAGATTTATTAATTTTATTAATTTTTTCAAAATACCAACCCCTGGTTTCATTCATGTGTTCTATTGTTCCTTTTGTTTCTATATCATCTAATGATGATAGCATTTTTGTTCTGCTTTAAGAGCATTTAAATTCTGCTCTAATTATTATTTCCTTCATTCTGTTGGCTTTAGGTTTTATTTGTTTTTTTTTTTTCTCCTAGTTCCTTTAAGTAGAAAGTTAGGTTGTTTGAGATTTTTCTTGCAACTTGAGGTACGCCTGTATTGCTATATATTTCCATATTAGGACCTCTTTTCCTGCAACCCAAAGGTTTGAGACCACTATGTTTTCATTTTCATTTGTTTTCATGTATTTTTTAATCTCTTCTTTGATCTCCACGTTGACTCATTCATAGTTTAGTAGCATTTTATTTAACTTCTATGTATTTGTTGTCTTCCCAAATTTTTTTCTTGTGGTTGCCTTCTAGTTTCCTAGTGTTATGGTCATAAAAGGTGCATGGTATGACTTCAGTCTTGTATTTGTTGAGGTTTGTTTTGTGGCCTAAGGTGTGATGTATTCTGGAGAATGTTCCAAGTGAACTTGAAAAGAATATGAATTCTGCTGTTTTAGATCGGAATGTTCTGAATACATCTCTTAAGTCCATCTGGCCCAGTATGTCATTCAAAGCCATTTTTCCCTGTTGATTTTCTGTTTATATGATCTGTCCATTGATGTAAGTAGGGTGTTAAAGTCCCCAGCTATTATTGTATTATTATCGATTAGCTCCTTGATGTTTGTTATTAACTACTTTACGTATTTGGGTGCTCCCACGTTGGGTACATAAATATTTGCAATTTTTATATCTTCTTGTTGGATTGTCCCTTTCTTATTATATAGTGCCCTTCTTTGTCTCTTGTTACAGTCTTTATTTTAAAGTCCAGTTTGTCCAATGTAGGTATTGCTAATCTGACTTTCTTTTAACATCCATTTACATGTAAATATTTCTCTATCCCTTCACTTTCAATCTACAGGTGTCAATAAGTCTAAAATTAGTCTTTTGTACACAACATATAGCTGGGTCTTATTTTTTTCATCCATTCTGAGACCCTACATCTTTTGATTGGAGGCTTTAGTCCACTTACATTCAAAGTAATTATTGATATGTATTACCATTTTGCTACTTGTTTTGTGGTTGTTTCTGGATATTTTCCTCTGACCCCTTCTCTTTCTCTGTTTCACGTTTTGCTTATTTTTTTAGCAATATATTTGGATTTCTTTCTCTTTATTCCTTACATGTTTATTAGTGGTTTTTCATATATGGTTACCATTAAGTTTGTATATAACCTCTTCTGCAATATAGCAGTCTATATTAAATTGATGGTCATTTAAGTTTAAACCCGTTCTTTTCTCCTATCTTCTCCATGTTTCAGATATATATTAATATATTTTATATCTTTTTTTGGTGAGTTGGTTGACTTATTTTACAGAAATGTTCATTTTTACTGCTTTTGTTTTTTTTTTTTTAAAGATTTTATTTATTTATTTGAGAGAGAAACAGTGAGAGAGAGCATGAGCGAGGAGAAGGTCAGAGGGAGAAGCAGACTCCCCATCGGAGCTTCGAACCCGATGCAGGACTCGATCCCGGGACTCCAGGATCATGACCTGAGCTGAAGGCAGTCATCCAACCAACTGAGTCACCCAGGCACCCCTGCTTTTGTGTTTCTTGCATTTGTACTGTCACTTTTGGTCTCTCCTTTCCACTCAGAGAGTCCCTTTTAATATTTCTTGCAGAGCTAGTTTAGTGGTCACAAACTCCCTTAGTTTTTGTTTGCCTGGGGCAATGCTTATCTCTCCTATTCTGAATGATAGCCTTGCTAGATAAAGTATTCTTGGCTTCAGATTTTTCCCAGTCAGCCAACTGAACATATCATGCCACTCCCTTCTGGCTTGCCAAGTTTCTGTTGAAGAATCCCTAGCTAGCCTTATGGGTTTTCTCTTATAAGTCAATGACTTCTTTTGTCTTGTTGCTTTTAAGATTTTTTTCTTTATCACTATATTTAGCAAATTTAATTAGAGTATGTCTTGGTGTTGGCCTGCTTTTGTTGATTTTGTTGGGGTTTCTCTGTACCTCCAGGATTGGGATGTCTGTTTCCTTCTTGAGAATAGGGAAGTTTTCAGCTATTATTTCTTCAAATATATTTTCTGCCCCCTTTTCTCTCTTCTTCTTCTTCTGAGATTCCCATAACACCAATATTTTACACTTGATAGGGTCACTGAATTCCCTAAGTTTATTCTCATTTTGCCTAATTCTTTCTTCTCTCTTTTGTTCAGCTTCATTGTTTTCCATCTCATTGTCTTCAAGGTCATTAATTCAGTCTTCTGCTTCTTCCAGACTGGTAGTCATTGCATCAAGTGTGTTTCTAATCCCATTTATTGCAGTCTTCATCTCTGATTCTTTTAAATTCTTTTATCTCTGTGGTTAAGGGTCTCCCTGATGTCTTCTATTCTTCTCTCAAGTACAGTGAGTGTCCTTATGATCATTGCTCTACATTCTCCATCAGGCATATTACTTATCTCTGTTTCACTTAGATCTTTAAGTCTCTGCCTGCTTCTTCTATTAGAAAAGCCAGTTATTTCTCCTACTCCTGAAATTAACAGCCTTATGAAGAAAAGGTCACATAGTTCCCAGGACCTGGCTCTTCAGGGAGTGCCTCTGATGTGTGCTGCATGTGTGCTGCCATTATGTCCTGGCCACTTTATCCTTCAGGCTAGTCATCTGCAGAGGCTTTCCTTGCGTGCTGCAGGAAGTGTTTGATCCTGGCCTGAATGTGGCAAGTTTTAACTAGGTATGCTTTGGTCTACTTGTGAAGAGACCAGTCACCACCTCCACTGGAGCTGAGGTTTTGCAAAACTATCTGGTCAGGAGAAATGGTATTGAAAGGGGTTTCTGCTGGGTTTCAGGAGGTAAGATCTGCTGGGCTGGAACTGATGCAAGTATGACTGAGAAGGGAAGTCTCACTGGAGTGCAGGGCAGGAGGCTTAGTATGAGCAAGTGAGATAGCCAGCATCATTGCTATGCCACTTCCCACTGGTGGCTCTGTGTTTATGGTGAGGGGCAGGGGAGAAAAATGGCACCAGCAAGCTCCTTTGTTCCTGGAGAGGTATCTCTGTGAATGTTGCTTCTCAGTGACACACTGAGAACAAATGATCTCCCCAGTGTGTGCCCCAGTTGTTCTTGAGCTCACTGTTTCCATACCAGATGCCCTCAAGTTGTTTGTCTGCCTTCACTGCTAGAGCAGCACGGTGCTTTCCAGATGGTATCACAGAAAGCCCACTAGCCTTTAAAACTGCAGGGTTAGAGTCCCACTTAATTCAAGAACTCATAAAATTCTGCCCCTCTCATTTTCTGAGCCAATGGCTATGAGGAAACAATCTTCTTTTGTGTTCCCCTGTGTGTTCCCTGCTCTCTTGCCCTTCTCAGTGACCCTGGCTTGCTCTCCGCTGCAACACCTGGGATCTACTTCTCCCCTAAACCACATCACCACACTTCCTACCTTCTTCAACATGGCCTCTTCTCTCCCTTTAGTTGTATAGTTCTATCAGTCTTCAGGTCAATCTCTGGGGTATTTAGGATGATTTGATAGTTATCTGGTTGTGTCCATGTAACAAGGTGAGTCTAGGGTACTCCTATTCTGCTATCATATTCCTGTTTCTCTGTACCATGTTTAATTTTTTAAGACCATAGGATGCAAGGGACTCAAAAATTCTGACCTGGAAATTAATAAAACTTGAACTACTTGAATTTTTCATTTGCATTCCAGCTATAGGATTCCTCCTGTTATCTTTCATTGCCACCCCTACTAACGTAGGTACACATCTCTGGCCAGCTATGGAGTAGATTCCATATAGAAAGAAGTAATGATATAAAAACACAGTAATATATTTCAAAATACATGAACCTATTGCATAAATAATTACAAGCAACAATGCTATTTTAATGGTACTGAAGGATGGTTAAATGGAATAGTAACATGGCTTACAGATGTTCCAGTGCATAAGGATACTACAAATAGAGGCAAAAGAAGTAATATAAATTCACCAGTACTCTCCTCAAACTTTCAATGAACACTGCTTTTCCATTTCTTGAACACTCATCATTTAATCTCTACAGAGGAACACAGACATTGTAATGACAAATATTTTTCTTATATTTTCTGTCAACCATTTATGGAAATTTTTACCTGTGTATTATTTTAATACTAAATGACTTAACTATGCAGACTAAAAATTCATAGTATATCTTGAGATTATACTAACAGTATTCTGAGAAATAAACTTATTGGTTTCATCCCTTTGTACTTCCATGGAGTAATGTATTTGTCTAGGTGAGAAACCACAAAATGAGACCATGGACCAGAAGAAATAAGTATCACCTGAAAATCCTTATAAATGCAAATTAACATCATAAACTCTGTGGGTAAGGGCCAGCAACCTGTTTAAAATGCTATCACAAAGATTTGGATAGATGATAAAGCTTGAGAATGAATGCCTTAGATTATCAATTTAATGGCCCATGAAAAGCTTATTTTTTATTATTTATATATTTCACAGTATTATGTATATAGTGGAAACTAAGTAAATATATTATAAAAAGATAATAATACCAAAATCAATCTATATACTTATCTACCCATCTACTTATGTATCTATCCAGGCCATAATAACATATTTATATTAGTACATCCATGCTCTTACTTGAGAAATTCAAGAACTGATGAATGTTGAAAATGAAGTTGAGTCACCCTTTCAGTATTATCCTTAGGTGAGGACTGACTTGAATGAATTCCAGGTGGCATTTTTCCACTCAAGTGGAGCATCACATCGTATATGGTCTTATTATATTTAGAAAAGTCACTCTGTCTGGAAAATTTTTTGGATGATGAGGGTGATGAGTAGAATTGTATTTTAAACACTTCCCTATGAGGAAACAATTTTAAAATTAAAAAAAAACTCAACATGTTATGTTATGAAAAAAATGTTCAATGACTAAATAAAGTTCAATTTAAAATCAAATAAGAAATTACAAAATTCACCTTATATAGCTACAATTTGTTGTAACAATTAGATGTTTTGATAACTCTGGAGCTTTTCATTACCTTGTTTTATTTTAAACACACGTCATTATCTAATGCTGCAATTGTCAGGTCTGGAAGATTGGACTGTGATTACAAAATGCAAGTGCTTTGGAGTAACAGTAAAGTGCTCTGGACCCATTACCTGGTTGAGAAGTTATCCAAACTCTCACTGAACTCAAATTTTATACCATTTAAATTGGAGATAATAATGCCTATAGTAGTTTTAAAAATCAATGCCAAACATACATCACACATGTTTAGACAAAAATTTATACATGTTTTCTCAGTTTTTTATTTTAATAATTAGAAGGGCACATCCTGCACACTGGCCTCATAAGTGGACATTCACATTTTAAAGATAAGTCCAGAGAGCTAGTGTTCATATATATTTCTCTGTTCTTTAAGTAAGACAGTACAATCTCTATTTCTGATACTTCCCACACTGAGTTATAATGCGTGTTAATTTTTAAATGGAGTTTAAAAAAAATCCAACCATTTCTTGTCTATAGTTTATCAATTATCTAATACTATACTATACTGTCTATTTATTTGCTAGCAATCAGAGTCAAAATGTATAACTAACTTAGACTAATAAATTGATAAGTGTCCAAGGAGCCATTCTGAATGGCAGTTCTCCAGTTTGGTAGCTTGTAGGTCTATATTGCATATCACAGGACAAATTACATTGACTTAATAAGGGACTGACTACCATTGCTCAAATATGGCTCTGCCTCTTACTGTGTGACTTTATGGAAGCTACTTGACTCATCTGTTTCTCAAGTTCCTCATTAGTAACGTACATAATAGAGCAGTATATCCTGAAGGTACCAACAAAGCAAACAGATATTATATGGAAAAGAATTAACACTGAATATATTTCCATAAAAAATTATGAAAAGGGGAGATAATCTAAAAAGAATTAAGACATAACTAGGGGCACTGGTTGGGTGTCTGCCTTCAGCTCGTGTCATGATCTCAGGGTCCTGGGATCAAGCCCTGCATCAGACTCCCTGTTCAGTGGAGAGACTGCTTCTCCATCTCCCTCTGCCTCCTGCTCTGCCTACTTGTGCTCTCTATCTGTCAAATGAATAAATTAAATCTTTTAAAAAAGAAAAAGAATTAAGACATAACTAGATAATAACTTAAAAAAGGAGAAAAAGCAACAAGTTAAATACAAATAAAAAAAATAAACAATATAAACAGACACATAGGGTCCCCACATATTATAGTTTTTTTGTTTGTTTTTAAATTTTTTAAGATTTTATTTATTTATTTATTTGTCAGAGAGGAAGAGAGGGAGAGACAGCACACAAGCAGGCAGAGAGGCAGGCAGAGGCGGAGGGAGAAGCAGGCTCTCCGCCGAGCAAGGAACCCGATGTGGAACTCGATCCCAGGACCCCGGGATCATGACCCGAGCCGAAGGCAGCGGCTTTTAAAGTAATTGTATGTACTACAATTAAGATTGAGAATTTTGTCACTGAACTATAAATTATATAAAAATATGACTAAATAGAGGGGCCCCTGGGTGGCTCAGGTGGTTAAGCACCCAATCCTTGATTTTGGCTTGGGTCATGATCTCAAGGTCACGAAATCGAGCCCTGCATTGGGTTCTGCGCTCAGTGCGCAGTCTGCTTGAGACTCTCCCTCCCTCTACCTCTGCCCCTTTGCCTCCCTCTGTCTCTGCCTCTCCCCCTACCTCCATGGGCTCTCTCCCTCTCAATAAATAAAATCTTTTAAAGTATATGTATATAACTGAATGGAAAATATGGAAATAAATCCAGTAAGTAAAATTAAGAGACCAATAGATGAAGTTAACAGCAGACTAAATTAAGTGAAGAAATAATTAATGCAGTGGAATGTAGGCCGTAGGACTGTATCTACACTGTAACAGAGAGGGACAGAAGGATGAAAAATATAAAAGACTGAGCGAAGGAGAAGAGCCTAAAAGAATGCCTATCAGGATATCAGCTGAGAACTTTCCAAAACTGACAACAAAAAAATCAAACCATACATGAAAGAATCACAATGAATCCCAGTAAGAACAGCCATAAAGAACAGACTCTTTTAGATAAACATTTCCAGATGACCAAGAACATGTGAAAATTTTCTTAATAGCAAGCGCAGTAAGATGTCAGTTCAAACTACACCCATCAGAAAGAGGTAATATTGAAGAGAATGACAATATTAACTGTTTCTTAGAGTGCAGAGCAACTGGAACTTTCATATATGACCTGCAGGAGTGGAAATTGGTACAGCCACCTTAGAAAATTATTTAGAAGTAACCTCTAAAGGTGATCATATTCCTATCTTATGATGTGGCAATTTTACTCCTAACATATATGCCTTTCAAAAATATGAACCAAAAGACATATATTAAAATTTCCATAATAGCATTACTCATAATAGAAAAATACAGAAGCTAGTGAAATGTCTATGAACAGAATGATTAAATAACAGAATATTCATACAATGGCCTCATGTGCAGCATTACTGATAATTGACTCTGAAATGCTAAAATGAATCGCATTAACATAATGACCAAAAATATCCAGATGCTACAAAAAAATGCAAACTATATGATTCTTCCTACATCAAGTTCAAAAACAGAAAAAACTAATCTTTGGTGTTAGAATTCAGAATAATGGTGACCTCTCTAGGAGATGGAAAGGTAATTAGAAAGAGCAGGATTCAGAGATGTTAGCAATAGCTATTTCCTGGTCTAAGTGTTAGCTACACACATGTTCACAAAGTTATAATTCTCTCTATATGTTACATGGTGACAAATACGATAAAAATTCAAAGAAACCTTAAGCTCTAGAGTTTACAATTTATGCTTACATAATAAAACTTTTCTTAAAAGTACCATAAAAAGTACTTTTTTTTACTAGTAATCTCCTTTCAATTATAGAGATCTGGTAGATTGTGCGGGTCGTAATAGGACTCTGGTGTGCTGTCAAAGTGACATCTGCACAGGGGTTTGCTCTAGGAGTAAAATGAGCGGTTGTTGCACTTGCTTTGTGAACCTTTCTCTATATGTGTTTTATTTCATGATTTAAAAAGTCAAATGGCCACGGTCGCCAAACTGTGGAAAGAACCAAGATGCCCTTCAACGGACGAATGGATAAGGAAGATGTGGTCCATATACACTATGGAGTATTATGCCTCCATCAGAAAGGATGAATACCCAACTTTTGTAGCAACATGGACAGGACTGGAAGAGATTATGCTGAGTGAAATAAGTCAAGCAGAGAGAGTCAATTATCATATGGTTTCACTTATTTGTGGAGCATAACAAATGCATGGAGGACAAGGGAAGTTAGGAGAAGGGAGTTGAGGGAAATTGGAAGGGGACGTGAACCATGAGAGACTATGGACTCTGAAAAACAATCTGAGGGTTTTGAAGGGGTGGGGGGTGGGAGGTTGGGGGGTACCAGGTGGTGGACATTGGAGGGGGCACGGATTGCATGGAGTACTGGGTGTGGTGCCAAAACAATGAACACTGTTATGCTGAAAATAAATTTAAAAATTAAAAAAAAAATCTAAAAAAAAAAAAAATCAAAAGGAGGGGCTCCTGGGTAGCTCAGTATGTCAAGTGTCTGCCTTCAGCTCAGGTTATGATCCCAGGGTCCTTAGATTGAGTCCCACATCGGGCTTCCTGTTTGCAGGGAGCCTGCTTCTCCCTCTCCTTCCCACTCATGTTCTCTTGCTATATCTCTCTCTCTTTCAAATAAATAAATTAAATCTTTTACATAAATAAATAAATAATAAAATTTAAAAGCCATGAGGAAACAGCTTGGGTCTTCAAAGTTCCTCTAGCACATGAACACTGACTGAAATTAGCTAGTTAAAATTATTGTTCAGAGGATGATTAAAGGAAAAGGTGACATTGTTAGTAAATAACTGAATTGCCCATTGAGAACACAAATTATGATGTATAAACTATAGTCTTTTCTTTAATAACTATATGAATGCATATCCCACAAATGTGGACTTTCTGTATCTTAAAAGCTTAATAATTGTTAATAATATTCCTTTTCCTCTTATTTATATATTAAGATATTAAATGATTTTGAGTTTCTAATTCAATTATGAGAGTCCTCCTACTTTGGAGATTAAAGATATGCACAAGCAAAAGTCTCAGTGTACTTATGTCAGATCTATCTTTCTAGGTAACAAAACCACTTACCACATACCACTATCACCAACCAGCAAGTAGTAAAATGGTTAAAGAAGGAAACTATCTTGAAAAGAATTGTAAAATGATTCATTATTCTTACAGCAATGTGGAGCAATGAAAAGTACTCAAGAAAGCTAACTCTAATCAGTTATTTAACCACTTCTATTTTAACAGGAATGTCTAAAGACACATTTTTGTGACTGTGTTAGACATGGCTGGCTGCTCAGAAATGGAGAAGCTTTATGTTTATATTATTAAATTTACCAGCAATCTTGCCAGCAGCTCAAAGTGGCAAAGATAAAACATACCCCCCCACACACACATTATAGAAAACATCAGAACTTCCTATCAAACTGAGGGGAAATCCTGTGCAAGGGAAGGAGAAATATTGTTAATGAAATATCATTTGGTATGTGTTTAGAAAAGATGGGTTTTATTTTTATCTTCCACTGTCAAACAGAAGAGCTGGTAAATATAATGAATGATATCAGAAATGCACAACACTACTAACATAACCCTAGTTAAATTTAATATTAACAGCTAATATTTATTGAATGCTTACTAGGTCCTATGCTCTGCTCTAATAAAGATATTACTTCTTCTAAGTATCACAACAACCCTATAAGATAGGCATTATAATTACCTCCTTTTTACAAGTGAGGAAACAGAGGCACTGAGTAACTATTTTATTTTACATGCTCTCATTATAAATGGTAGAACATTCCATTAATTAATCCTGTGAGATTCTATATACTCACCCTACATGCAAACTTCTGGGATAAAATGTAGCTTTGAAACAATTTGAACCCTGTCCCCTAAGCTTCCTGACTGGTATTCCCAGATGTGCTCTTGGTGTGTGGCAGCTGGAAGGAGGTACATGTTGGAGTGGAAGTTTGGACTAGCAATGGTAAGTACTGCAATCACTTCTGCCAGATGCAGTGGAATTGCCACTAGGATTTAAATGTTTCTGTGATCAGCTCTTTAGAGATCTACCCAGTAGTGTTTGGAAAAAATGTTAGTTCCCACAATTAATCCAACTTGAAGTGAGTGGACTATAATATTAAGTACATTTCCTCTAATGATTTCTGAAACATAAATTGTGTTCTTTTATATTTTTCAATAGCTATTTCCACCTTTTGGTGATTTGGGGAAGGGATAAAAATAAATAATATTTAGGGGACTCTAAGAGTTGAAAACAGACTACTAATCAATAAAGGTAATCTCCTCAAATAATTGGTTCCTGCTATTCCACCTGAATATCTTTCAAATCAACAAATGGAATGGGCCATATTGCCTGTCTGCTGCAAATTGGTGTTTGTAAAGGGTGAAATTACCTAGGATAATACACCAATAAAGCAGCATTTCTGACAACCTGTATCTTCAGATTCAAGAAAGGTGATGCATAAATATGTCAAAAAATGTTCAATAATGTTAAAAGGAAAACAAAAAGTTTTTGATATCCACACCATAATTCACAATGATTTCTGGTCTTCCAGGACTAGTGTAATGGATGACTCTCCAGTGGGTATCTATTGTATATAGGGCCAGGCAATTCCACTTTCCCTATTAACATGACTGACTTCACTAGAATTCATGGCTTGCCCAGGAATTTGAGCTTCACCTGATCTGAAATCCTAGACTGACTTAGCCTATAAACATTAGGATTACATAGCTCTCCTCAGTTCTAGACTACTGTATTCTTAATCTTATTGAACTGATATATATAACCATAGGTACTTATATTACCCAGTCTAAAAACAAAGGCAAAAATGCCAAATGGTGAAGCTCATGTCTTTCAAGTGTTAAAGTTTCCCAAATCTTAATTTGATCCTGTAATAATTAGCAAGTGGCATAATGCTTAAAAGGACTATCTCTGGGGTAGAATGCTTGGATTCAAATCCTTACTCTGCTATTTATCAGCTGAGTGACCTTCTCTCTGCCTCAGTTTCTCATCAATAAAATGGGGATAATAATAATAGTACCTATCTCACAAGGTCATTATAAAGAATAACTGAATTAATATCCACAAAGCACATATAATTATGCTTTGTTCATAGTAAGACTCCAATATATATGAACCATTATCATTAATAAAATAACATCACAAAATTATTTTTAAAGGAATAAGGTAAGAGACATAATGCCAAGCAACTTCAGTGGGGCATGGATTACTAGACCACAATAATGAAAGCAATAGCAGAAATGATAGTCATTAATCTGGGATCAGTAGAAGAGTAAAACTATAGAAAGGAGTAAAACTATGAGAGTAAAACTAAAAGTTTTCTTTTAGTAAAACTAAAAGAGTAAAACTATGAGAAGGAGATCAACTTTCTTTTCAAGATGATAAAATGAACATGCTTGCTTATCTTCTCTCCCACTCAAAATATTGCTGAAATGTCAGAAAGACTAGAGACCTTTAACAACACTAAAGTTGGGAAAAGAACCATTAGTATACCAACTCTGAAGAAAATCTATAAAACAAAGAATGGATGGAATTATATTGAGGAATAAATTAAAATGTTGGACTGTACACCAGTAGGCTGCAGGGGAAAAGGACATCATTTTTCTGAAAGGAACATTAGAGAGTCACCAAGATTACACCTGGCAGATACAGAGGAAGGAAGTGACCTTCAGTACAGTAATCATGATGATTAATTCAAGTACTATATCTGGAAGAGATATTTGAGAAGGCATGCATCCAAAACACAAAAACAGGATGCCATTATGAAAGAAACAAATGGAAGGAAGGATGGATGAATAACACTGAGTTCCTAAAAAACAAAACGAAAAACACCAATTTAAAAATTTTATAGAAAGGGGTGCCTGGGTGGTTCAGTCATTAAACGTCTGCCTTTGACTCAGGTCATGATCCCAGCGTCCTGGGATCAAGCCCCACATCAGGCTCCCTGCTCAGTTGGAAGCCTGCCTCTCCCACTCCCACTCCCCGTTTGTGTTCCCTTTCTTGTTCTCTCTCTGTCAAATAAATAAATAAAATCTTTTAAAGAATAAAAAATAAATTAAAAAAATTATAGAAGACTAAAAGAGCAAACGAAGAAGATCTATATACATAAGAAGCACCTAAAAGGCTCAGTCGGTTAAGTGTCCAACTCTTGGTTTCAGCTCAGGTCATGTTCTCAGTCATTGAACTGAGCCCCACATTGGGCTCCAAGCTCAACAGGGAGTCTGCTTGAGATTCCCTCATTCTCTCTCCCTCTACTCCTCTCCCTGCTTGTGCTCACATGCATGCACTCTCTCTCAAATAAATAAGTAAATAAATAAATTTTTAAAGAGAAGATCTGTATATGTGTACATATAAGAAAGCAAATACAGAAAAATATGAAAATCATAGGACAAAATTGAAAGTGGTATAAAAGATGCACCATCATTCTAATGATGATGAAGAAACAAAGAATAGAGAAAAACAAAAAAGAGAGGGCAGGAAAGAGGAGGGAGGGGAGAACAGTCAAAAGATGCGTTTTCTAAGTGAAAGGGCCTAATGAATAGCAAATAGATTGAATGATATAAAATATTACCACACTCAGATTTTATTTCAGAAATTGCAGATTAGCAAAGAAATGGGAACCATGAAATAATTCTGAAAGAGTGAACAAAATATGAAATCAGACTTATGAGAAAGACTGACTGAGTCCTGATGATGGGGTAATATAGGAAGCATTGAGTTTGGGGGTTTACCATGAAAGTATCCTCTTAGCTTGAGAGTCCATGTTTCAAAGATTCCAAATAAAGAATTAGCAGTGAATAACATTGTTACTTGAACAGCTTTTATTTATTTAGAGATATTTGGTTTGGGGTAGCTTTCTTCCTAGGACTAGAGAAAGGTCCCCATATTCCTCTAGAACTGTCTTTCCCCAAGCAGTACCCAGTGACGTGATTGGATACCCACCTATCAAAATAGCAAGGTACAGCAATGTAACTCATTAGTAAGGTTATAATATAGAAAACGTACTAGAAAATCACCCAAAAATAAAATAGATTTTTAAAACCTTATATTATCTGATCCAGTGATCCTACTCTGAAATATTTCCTATGTAACATCTAGAAATGTCTACTACTACTTACAAACAGATACATTGAATCCTGACATCATTTACATTAGGAAAATACAGAACAAAATAATAGAAGTAAATACCCCCAAATTAATGAGAATGTGCAAGCATATAAAGATGCATAAATCCAATAGCAAACAACAAATTAGCAATCATTACAGTAAAACTACACAGAAAATAAAAATTAAGATCACAAGCTCTATAAAAAACAACAAAAATTAAAATACTTAATAGCAAAATTTCTAGGATGCATCCAACATGAAATAAAGACATAAGTGTATAGACCTGAAAACAATTAAGCATACAAGTTTAAAGAAGTGAATTAAAAAGAAAAAAAATGAACATTAAATTGTTTAGAAACATAGAAATGGATAAATTGATTTCAAAATTTATTCATCACAGGAGACATAAAAGTATATGTACAATAAAATTAAATAAAGTTATAAATGAGAAAGAGACTATGAACATATCAATAATACTAGTAGTTACTACTGTCAGATAATGAATTTTAAATGTATGATCAATGATCTCCCCTAAAAGGAAAATAAATCATTAAAATTTACTCAAAATACATACAGTTTTTAGTAGAACAAATAGCAAATCAGAAAACTGAAAAGTTAACAGAATAACTTCTCTAAAAAATTCCCTGGAGTCAGATGATTTTATGATCAAGCCTGTAAATTTTCAGTATATCTGCTGTATTCATTTTTCTCAGCATAGGTGAAGATTAAATATTCATTCTATGAAGCGGATATTATCCCATTAATTTAAAAAACTAAAAAAAGATAACTTATAGGAAAACTATAGATTTAGCATAACCTAACTCACTCCCGAATATAAACGCTGAGTAATAAAGAGTACATGAAAGAGGGAAGTAAATATACTGTCTACCTGACCATACTCTAGATGGAGGGCTGATAGTTCCTTTATATATACATGTGGAATTTCCAAAGTTTTCAGATTTAAAATGGCTTTTCTCACCCACAGTTTACCCGTTGTCATTTGACAGATGAGGAAAGCGAGGTTCAGAGATTTTCAGTACTGACCTCAAGTCATACGATGTTTAGAAGAAATTTTAAAAAGTATACCTATACCAGGGGAGTATCTGTGGATCAGTCTTGGTTTCCACTCAGATCATGATCTCAGGGTTCTCAGGTCACGACCCCTGTGGAGCCGGGCCTGGAGCTTCAAGTGGTGCCCCGAGTGTGGCTCCATGCTCAGGGCAGTCTGTTGGAGATCCTCTCCCTCTGCCCCTCCTCCCATGTGCGCTTGCGCACACACGTAAACTCCCCCTTTCTCAAATAAATAAATAAATCTTTATTTTAAGAAATATATAACTATACCAAAGTATTTATAGTTGTGTCCTTATGCTTTTCTTAGTCACCTCCTCCTAATTTACCAGTGTAGAATAAATCATTTAACATTATGTTTCACCTAAAACCACCCCAATGAGTAGACTACATTTTATTACATGATATAAAGCAAGTTTTAGAGAAACACATAGCTATTACCTTCTTATTGTTTCTGGAATAGAAAGAGAATGGGGTCCTTCAGGCCAGCCGAAGAGACTGAACCAGGTCTGAGCAGCATTTACAACCTTCTCAAAGAAGACATATGCCTTTGTTCCTTCTTCAGGAGAAAACCATTGCTCATTTTTCTCCTCCTCTTCCATAGCTCTGTAATTGTATTTCTTTGACGTTTTACTTTTGCCTGACTTCAAATTTTCATGTATTATTTCAATTCCTAAAATTCATATTTGTTTGTAAAAAAGGGTTACATCACCATAGAGTAAAATATTCTGTTGGCTACTGCTATTTGTATGTAGACAAATAAAGCAAATTTTACAAATTATGTTATGTTCACAAAGAAATTCTGAGTCAATTTACTGTATCTTGAAAATAAGAAAATAGATTTATTTTCAGATACCTAACAGAAACACTTTAAAAATTGTTGAATTTCAATTTAAAAAATCATCAAATTTTTTTCTTGCCATAATGGTATGAGAAAGCACTCCCCAAAATTGAATGTTTCATTTCTAACTACACATGTAGAATATTTTGACCATTCTTCAGTTCTACTTAATAGACAGAATTAAACCTTAGAAGGGAGACTTAATATTGGTTTAAAATACTGGTTTCATATTCAAAATGACTTTTTATCCAAGTGAAACACTTTAATAAAACAAAGCATTTCAAAGCAGAGAAATTTTCGAGGATATAAAATGATTTTTATATTTTTTTTCACAAATATCTACATAATGGCACAAGTACACAGTCATTTAAAAACCTCACAATATTTAATTTGGTTGGTCCATTCAATAAATAGGAAAATGTTCAGTATTACCCATATCCAGAGAAAGGAATATTTGAATAGTTAATTATAAAAGATACTACCAAATTCATATCTTTATCTATTTATGTGTTCATCTCTTTCTAAGATAGGTAATACTGGATCCAGCCAAATAATTGGCAGACAAACCCATAATCTGGCAGATGGTACCTGGGATGTCACAACAAATTTAAAGGGGCTCGACAGGATATTTAACATTTTAGTTAAATATCATTACTGCATATGCTGGATAGCACATGAATTACTACTCTCAGGTTTTTCAACCAAAACATTTAATTAAAGGGAATTGCTCAGTACATCTTTTGACCTGGGTCAAAAGTACTGAGATACTAAATATACTGTGAACAGAAAACATTAGAGAATCTCTGTTCCACATCATTGGAGAGAGTTCCCCAAGGAGATGACCCACTTAAAACTAATGAAAAATTCATGTTTTTCTTCATGGATTTCTTCTTACCTAAAAAAGCCTAGTTTTCATTTCAATAATACTAAACAGATCATGTTATGAACTGGGTTTGCTCGGTACGATATACATTTGCTACATACCAATAAATAATCTTCTCTCTGCAGGCTCAGCATCATTAAATTTAGTAGGAACAGGAGAGGATAAACCAGGTTCTTGGGAGGGAACCGTAACATTGTCTCTATTCTTCACAGAACTGTCATCTTTATCTACTAATGATACATTGGAACACAGTAAGCCAACAAGCATTTGTGAATTCACTCTCAAATTACTGAACCTTAATTTCATAATTTTCTGTATAACATATATTATATATAATAAATACACACACACACAGAGTAAAAGAAAAATTTAAGTATAAATGTCCATTATACTTAAAATAAGATGTCAAGGAAAAGACTGTTAGAAGCTGATATGGTTTTCTGAACTGAATTAATTTTATTCAACAAGGCCATTACTATGGCATATCAAAGGTTTTGGAGAATGACCAATGCTCAACTTCAGGATAAATAAAGATATGTAAACCATTTTAAATATTTCTACACTAAAATTTTTGGATTACACATGGTACTCAAAATTTAATATAAGAAGAACAATTTCTCCCTAGTTAATTTTCTGGAATGAAATCACTGCTTGGTTTTGAGTTGACACCATTTTGCACAGCTTTCAATCTCTATTCCAGTTAGAACTGTTATATATACACTAGAATTTGCCACTATGGTAATCAACCAAACTAAACTAAAGGCAACGTTAAGAAATGGCAGCATAAGTGAATGGAATATTACTCAGGCATCAGAAAGGAAGAATATCGATCATTTGCATCGACATGGATGGAAATGGAGGGTATTATGTTAAGTGAAATAAGTCAAGCAGAGAAAGACAATCATATGGTTTCACCCATATGTGGAACATCAGCAATAGCGCAGAGGACAATAGCTGAAGGGAGGGAAAACAGAAGGGGGGAGAAATCAGAGAGGGAGATGGACCATGAAAGACCCTGGGCCCCAGGAAACAAACTGGGGGGTGCGGGGGGGGGGGGGGGGGGGGGGATAGGGTAACCAGGTGATGATGGGTATTGGGGAGGGCACATGTGGTGATGAGCACTGGGTATTATTTACAACTAATGAATCATTGAACACTACATCAAAAAGTTATGACGTACTATATACTATATACTAACTGAACATAATAAAAAATAATAATAATAAAATAAATAAATAAAAGGGAAATAAAGAAAAGATAGTATATGTGAACTAAGGCCAGATTATGTATCTACCTATCTATTTTCTGTCTATTCACATATATGTATATGTATATGCATATACAAATACGCATAATGTAATTCTGTCAGAAAAGCATAGCCTTTGCAGTTAGAAATTTCTGATTTGAAATCTTGGCACTACAATTCCTGAGCTATTAAACTATGGGGATTCTATACAAGTTCTCTGAAACATGTTTTTATCCACGAAATGATACTTAAGGTTCTGAGTTCATGAATCTATTCTAAGGGTTACTTTACAGGCAATAACACAGATAAGTAAGCTCGCATATACTAAGTTCCTTCCATTTTTTCAATACAAATTCAGTCAGAATTTACCAAAGAATGTGCATATCTCTGCAATACTACACCACAATAGACTTCATAAAAATGAGCCTTAGAAAATTCAATGACAGAATGATTCATTGTGGATGCATTAGGCAATATCTTTTCAACTTACCATCAAATAATAAAAACTTTCTAATAGGGTAGAAACCCACATCTGTACTATTCAACTAAAAGTAATGATTGATATAAAAGTTTGTATTCAGCGTATTAGCTAGAACAAGTAAATCATACTCCTTTACTTTTTAAAATAGTTAATGTGCTTTAAGATTTCACCTTTACTGAACATATCATACTCTAGAGCACAGGAGATAAGTGTGTAGACTCCAAGGTCTTAAAAATTTGGTTGGAATTCCCTGGAGCAAGCTGCTCAAACTCTTTATGACTCAGTTTCTTAATCTGTCAAGTGAAATTAATAAGAGTATTACACTCAGTTGTTGGGGGCACTAAATGAAATAACAAACACAAGGCGCTTACTTAGCAGAGCACCCTAAGCCTGGGAAGCATTAAATATATATTATAGGGGCACCTGAGTGCCTCAGTGGGTTAAGCCTCTGCCTTCAGCTCAGGTCATGATCTCAGGGTCCTGGGACAGAGACCCTCATCGGGCTCTCTGCTCAGCAGGGAGCCTGCTTCCCCCCTTCTCTCTCTGCCTGCTGCTCTGCCTACTTGTGATCTCTCTGTCAAATGAATAAATAAAATCTTTAAAAATATATATATATATTATAAATTTTACTCTAGATATTTCTAAAGATATATTAGAATATTTAAAACTCACATCTTTCTATAGTAATATTTACTGAAATTGATGTATTGTTTTTAATCTGCAGATTTCATACTCAATCATCATACCAGCACTAAAATTCTATTCATATTTTTCCTCTTAAAGAAATAGCAATGTTTTATACAGTAACTCCTCATTATTTTTTGGAGGACATTGTGAAAAATATAAGAGTGTTCAAGCAATAATAATAGCAGATATGATAACAATAATACAAAAATGATAATAGTAATAATAATAATTTTCAGGTTTTTACTCCATGAGTTCTCACAAAAGCCTTTTGAAATAGATACTGTTAGCACCCATTATTCTCTTACCATGTACATTTTGTTAAATAACAGATGTTTGAGGATCTGAGAATTAATGATAAAAGCAAATGGCAAAATGGTGAGATTAGAACACAAAATAGAATTTCCACCCAGGTTCTGTGATACTTCATCCACTGCTCTTTCTATTATGTTGTATTATCTGAAATCTGCCCCCACCTAGTACATTAGAAGAATATAAAAATATAACATCAGGATCAGGCAGAAAATCTTTTACATTTTGAGGACGTGTATAAAATGTGTATAAAATTCGGAAGGAACAGTCAGAGAGGTGAGAAGATGATGTGGAGTTCCAGGGAGAGTCTGATGAGAGGTTGGTGGGGGGAGGGGCTGTCCATAGTATAAGCTGCTGCTCAGTAGTGGGGTAATAGTAGTATAATGGAAGAATGTTCTGCCTCACCCCTAACATGTCCTTCCCAGTAAAGAAAGCTATGGTGCTCTAATTATTTAGCTTCCTTTGCTTTTGCTTCTTTTCCTTTTTTTTCTCCCCCTGTCTGGGAAATCAAGTGTTTTATGTTACTGGTAAATGTGCAAAGTTTAAATCAGGAGCACAAGGCCTAGATTCACCTTTTTTCTCTTTGAGAATGAGCCTATTCAATGAGAGGATATAATCTCTTTCTTCCTTGTTATCATCCTGCACAGGCCCCCAAAGCAGCTAAGAGTGGGGCATGATTTGAAAGGCAAGGTCACTGGATGAAGGGATTCAGATGGAGGGATGGCCTAAATCAGGAGGAGGTCCTGTCACTCCCAGCTTGGACTGGAAAGATGATGGATTCGAACGCATGCTTGGTATTTGGAAATTCAGAGTATTCCTGCCTGATGGTCTTTATTTCTTCCGAAAATTAGAGAAAAGGTCACGTCCTGAGACTGAGGAAGAACAGGACTGAATAGATTTCATAAGAGTGATAAACATTTGAAGAAGCAAGTGGAGAACAGGGGAAAACTGGTTACAAACATGGAAAAGATCTCCAATTCAGCCCTGAAACAAGGCCTTGACAATCTACGCAGACAGAATGATTTCCCACTCCTCATTCCTTTCTCCTCCTCTGAGATTTACTCCATCAATCATTTGCCACTGTGCCTTGCATTTCAAATTTCTCAGCTCAGTAGCTTCTTTCCTGTTGTTCCCACTATTACAGAATAAAAGGTACAGCCCATCAGACCCCCATGCTTTCTCTAAACTACCCTTTGCCCAGATAATGCTGCTCACGATCATTTGTCAAACTACAGAGATGTCAGCTCTTCTATAAAGTTACCCCAGGCACCAAAAGTCAGCATTAGCCTCTGTACCACACCCACACTTCCAACATTACAATGGGCTCTTACTTCAATCTTCTTTGTGTTTGTGTCTTTCACTAGATTTTCAACTTTTTTTTTCTTCTAAAGATTTTATTTATTTATTTGACGGACAGAAATCACAAGTAGGCAGAGAGGCAGGCAGAGAGAGAGGAGGAAACAGGCTCGCCGCTGAGCACAGAGCCTGATGTGGGGCTCGATCCCAGGACCCCGAGATCATGACCTGAGCTGAACGCAGAGGCTTTAACTCACTGAGCCACCCAGGCACCCCCTAGATTTTCAACTTTTGCAATTAAGAGACAGTGCCATATTCTGCTCTCAAGGCTAACTACAGCTCTTAGAAATGGCAGGAGTTTAATAAATAGCTGTTAATTTTTTTTAAATATTTTACTTATTTGACAGAGAAAGCATGCTTTGCGAGAGCAAGCAGGGGGAGTTGTAGAGGGAGAGGGAGAAGCAGGCTCCCCACTGAGCAGGAAGCCCGACACAGGGCTCCAGGCCAGGACCCTGGTATCATGAGCTGAGCAGACCGCAGACACTTAACTGAAACACCCAGGTGCCCCCTATCTGTTAATTTTAAAGTAATATTATTTCCAGGTGTCAGCCCTGGGATAACAAGAATGTATACAGTGAGAATAGGAGACAATAGTCATATCTAACTTACCATCCTTTAAGATAATTGTTTGCTTATCAAGATGAGTTGCCATATATGGATAAATGGTAAGAAGACAGTTTTCTGCTGTTGCAGTAACTGGAAGCAAAAACCTACAAGTGAAGACATTGCATTTCAATAAAATAAAATTGTAAGATACAGTAAATACAATGAAATATTTTTTAAATATCCTGGATGATTTAAATGATCAAGACATGAATTATTCATTTTTCTTTCCACCTGTTTTGTTTTTCTTAACCAACTACTATACTATTTTAATGGTTTAAGACTATTTACTTTTAAAGCTTTTAAAGGAGATTGTTAACTTCACTGTCAAGTGTGCTCTAGAATTCTGCTTGTAATTATACAAGGTTCACAAACAGATTCAGGAAGTTTTAGAATTGAAGGAGCCTCAGAATTAATTTACTCACCTTCTTCTTTTATTGAATTCCTGACAAACAGTATCTAGCCCTCCTGACACTACTAGGGAGACACTACCCAAGAGACACTCACGCCTCACGGCCAACCCATTTCATATTCAGAGAGCTCTAACTTCAGACCTTCTGTTTCAGGGCAACACAGAACAAAATCTATGATCTGATCCCCATTATATACCTTCAAATACTTAAAAACAGTTATTGTATTTTCTCTAGTCTTTCTCTTCTTCAAATTGAAAACATTTAGAGGATTCAAGATTTCTTTCAACTACAAGGTCTCCACAAATTTCACATACCATCTGCTTTCTTCAGATGATATTTTATTTTGTGTTTGTCCTTTAGAGGTATCTGAGAACTGAAAGCAACACTACCAAAGTTATTCAACCACTAGAGTATTAATCTCTTCCACAATGGACACACTATTAAACTATTTTATAAAAGCATTGTGAACTTTCTTGTTAATAAGACTCACAAAACACTCTTAAGATTATATTGGGCCTGTCCAATTTATGCAACAACTCTGTCCTTGCCCAATTTTTTTAGAGTAGGTTCCACGCCCAACATGGCGCCAGAACTCACAAGCCCGAGATTAATGAGTCAGGAGTTCTACCAATGGAGTCAATCAGACACCCCCAACTAATCTGTTAACAGAAGTACTATATTTTAGATCTATACCACTATAATACTGGATTATCGGTTTAATTTCTGTATTATAGCAACTATCAAGATAATTTCACTCTTGCATCTGCTATGTATCATATTAGCCCTTCTATGTAGTGTATGGTCACTGAAAAGATGAAATGATGAAATCTGGGTTATAATCCAAGTTGATACAAATAAATACAGGATAGGATGAGACTAAGAAAAAAAACCTATAGCTGAAATATAATGAGCTGTCAGGGACATTAAAATAAACATATGTTACATGTAAAAAATTGATTTTCCCCTCAGTTCTGCATAGTTTCTCATAAGGAATGCATTACATTTTTCTCTTTACCTACTGATGTGCATTAAAATATTGCAAACTATACATATTCAACATTGTCTTGTTTGACCAACCCTAATCATTCCATTCCATCATCCTAAACACATGTATCAGATTGCCCTAGTCAGGGTTAAACTGTATTTCCATAATTGTTTTTTTCTATAGGATGTCCTTTTTAAAAATGAAATTTAAAATTCCTTGATAGCATGAATCATTACTTCTATATATTATGTATTTATGCTACACGTAGTGATCAATCAAAATTCCATTAACTGCCCAACTTTAACTAATATTTTTCAGATTAAATAACATAGGTTATCCAAAGATACCATTATCATTGTTACCTTAGAGCCCAAAATGCTTTCTGCTTTAACAGTGACTGCAGGAAAAGAAAAAACAGAAAGGAAAAAAATGACTACTCTAGCAAGTGCTGTGGCTACTCTGCCCTTATGTCCTTATCCCTGAGGAAGTAATTTCTTTGTGGTCAGCTCCCATCCTCTGGGTGGGTATAGTTGGGTAACTGTAACCTTCAAGAACCAATGTTGGATTGCTAGAACTGCTGAGAGCTTCAATTGCCTTGGGAGTTTATGGTCGCCTCAGTAATGCCATAGTCAGCACCTATATGGTTCAGGAATTTGAAAGGCTGGTTTGTTTGTTTCAAATAGGACAAAACTCTGCGGTGTAACTTTATCTCTAGAGGATCCCATGGGATCAAGCTGAGGTTGGGACTCTGACTTAAATTTCATTTTATTTGGGATGACTGATTCCATGTTCTGCTTCCCCTACCTTGTTTATTCCTGGCAGTTCTTCCTTAATAAACCACATATCCATGAATCCTCATCTAAAAGTCAGCTTGTGGACAAACCCTACCCAAGACAACAATCAAGTGAACTAAATGAATGATACTGCTTAAAGAAGCAGTATCATTTGAAATAATTATAAAATGGTACAGAACTAAAGAAAATGAGGGTGAAGTAAAATTCAATGAAATGGGAATAAATATTGTAATTTTTCTTCTTATAAAACTAGTGTGTTGCAGATGATAACATTGATTTCAGATACTCCTCAGAATAAAGAATAACCAATGTATACAAAATCATTTGACTACATTCTTCTATGGGGCACATGATACAGAAATTATACAAATTGCACATCATAAGAATATGGACACTTTATACATTAATATCATTATGAGTAAAAATATATTAAAACAGGGGTGCCTGGGTGGCTCAGTGGGCTAAAGCCTCTGCCTTCAGCTCAGGTCATGGTCCCAGGGTCCAAGGATAGAGCCCCGCATCGGGCTCTCTGCTTGGCGGGGAGCCTGCTTCCTCCTCTCTGCCTGCCTCTCTGCCTACTTGTGATCTTTGTCTGTCAAATAAATAAATAAAATCTTTAAGAAATATTAAAACAGAAACAGGACTTACATTCAATAATATTAATACTCTACACTTTAAGAAAAGTATCTCTGGGAAAATAGGGTACCTTATCAGAGAATAATGGTATTATTTATGGATTCTCTATACCAATCTACATAGCCAGAAACCATTAGTGGTAGAGAATTTACTCTAAAAATACTCAAAACTACAGTAACAGTAAAATGACTATAACATTGTACAGTAACAGTGAAGTAACTCTGACATTATGGATTTTGGTTCCATTTGGAGATTTAAATAGCAATCATCACGCATAGGTGATTTGGAAGAGTTCCAATGAGCAAAAATCAGGATGGACATTCCTGGCAACAGAGTCGATATGATGCAGATGTTGGTGGTGACAGAAATGGGCTTGAACTATTTGTGGCAACTACTGTGCTAGGCTTTTAAAATGCATTATTTCATTTCCATAAATCTTCTCAACAGTCTTTGAGGATACATATTTCTTTTAAAGATTTTATTTATTTATTTGACAGACAGAGATCATAAGTAGGCAGAGAGGCAGGCAGAGAGAGAGAGAGAGAGAGAGAGAGAGAGGGAGGGAAGCAGGCTTCCTGCGGAGCAGGGAGCCCGATGCGGGGCTCGATCCCAGGACCCTGAGATCATGACCCGAGCCGAAGGCAGCAGCCCAAACCACTGAGCCACCCAGGCGCCCCTTTGAGGATACATATTATTAATTTTCTCAGACTTTAGTTACAAGAGCAAGGTCCAGAAAAAGTCAACAATTGTTTAAAGTCACACTATTAAGAAATAGCCCAGGGACACCTGGATGGCTCAGTTGGTTGGATGACTGCCTTCGGCTCAGGTCATGATCCTGGATTCCCGGGATCGAGTCCCGCATCGGGCTCCCAGCTCCACGGGGAGTCTGCTTCTTCTCTGACCTTCTCCTTGCTCATGCTCTCTCTCACTGTCTCTCTCTCAAATAAATAAATAAAATACTTTAAAAAAAAAGAAATAGAGAGCCCAAATTCACGTTCAATATACCTGAAGCAAAGCTATGCTCTTGGCCACTGCATAAGAATGAATGGTTAGCTTCCAGATCTGGCTTGCTGCACATATGCTCAAAGTTACCAAGTTTGGATAGAGTCACATATATTATGATACATGTGATTATGAATAAACAAAAAAAAGAAATATTTTTTATCAATTATCTCATTAAACAGCATGCATTTTAATACTTCTAGCTGTTCTAATAATGTTAAATTATATAAATTCTTAAAAGGAGCTGTTTTAAATAAAAGCCTTTTCTGGAAGCTGTGAATATTCTCCTGGATTCTATGGAAGAAATTTTTTTAAAAGATTTTATTCATTTATTTGAGACAGAGAAAGCATGAGAGAAAGAGAGAGCATGATAGAGGGAGAAGCAGACTCCCTGCTGAGCAGAAAGCCTGATGTGGGACTCTATCCCGGGACTCCAGGATCATGACCCAAGCCAAGGGCAGAGGCTTAACTGACTGAGCTACCCAGGGACCACAAGGGAGAAATATTTTATTTCAGATGCTCTCCTAAGTAAACCATAAGCAACACTTATAAAATTGACATAAATAAATTCTCCTGTTGGACACATGAAAATTCTTACAGAAGTGGAAAGTTTGCAGTTGGGTATGGAAACAAAAGGTATTGCTGTACCCTAGGGAACAATGCAAAATGAGAGGATAAGGAAAACTCTGGCTGCTTTCTACCTCCCACTGTTTTAGATACGACCACCATGCACAAACTATGAATACTTTAGTATGATAAATCAATCAGTAAATGCCTTAATATGTGGAAAGTCAAATATGGAGTGCACTATTTTTATCCTTTGTCATTTTCAGGTTCACCTGAAATTTCTCATTAACGATTTATTTTTCCTCTACCTCAACATTTTACTTCACATTTTTCTAAATTCAAAGAATTGAAAGACTAGTAAAATAAACATATATGTACCCTTCACCCGGTTCAGCAATTACTATTTTGCCATATTCATTTCTTTCTTCTATTTAAAATTTATTTTCTTAAAATGTGCATGTACAAATTTATCCCTAAATATTCAGCCTGTATATGCTAAGAACAAGAACATTATTCTATAACACCATAATCGTATCATCACCACCATCAAATTTAACATCAGTGTAAGAGTATTCTCTAGTTTGCAATCCATGCTGAAGAGTCCCAGTAAATGCCAAATTCCAAACTAAGATTACGTATTGAATTTATTTTCATTTAAACCAGGACAATCTCCCAGTCTTGTATGGTCCTTCCTGACATTGACATTATTTTTAAGAGTCAAGGCTAGTTGTCTGAAATATTCTGATTATCCTCTCTTGACTGGATAATGTTTTCTTTCTGACCAAAAAAACTTTGTATGTGCTGTACCATGGTTCTCATTTCATCCCACCAGGAAGTAGAGCAGGTCTGTGTCCCTCCTCATTAGTGATACCGAGTCTAGTCATTTGGTTATGATAATATCCATCAGATGCCCTCATTTTTTATACCAACATTTAAAATATATAATTTATATATCATGAAATCCATCTTATTAAGATATATAATTCAGTAGTTCTTAATATTTTACCAAGTTGTGTAACTGATGTGTAACTTTATTTATACACAAAAAGGGTGGGTATGTTTATTTAAATACTTACTGCTTACCATAGTTAGATAGGTCAATCAGCAGGACTTAATCTGGTACCATAATGTATATTTATAACAGGCAAGGCCATCCATGATGTTGCCAGAGAGAAAAATCTCTCTACCACCAGTGAGGACATCAAACATCATTTTGTTAATCATTAATAAAGTTACAGTTTTTATTTATTCATCTTTAATAGGTCAAAACAGAGTGAAAAGATTCTAATGTGATTCTCACTTGTTTTTCAATATCTTTCTTTGAGTGGAGGGAAAAGAAATAAAATTATAACTGCTCTTCTGAACATTGCAATAATCCACAATATATGTTACTTGCAGCCCATTAAGGTGCTAGTACACTAAAACTATCTCCATGACAACACGAAGTCACACAAAACAAAAAGCTTACTTTCATTAAATTCTTTCTTTTTTTTAAGATTAATTTATCTATTCAAGAAGAAGAGGGAAACATAAGCTGGCGGGGGGGGGGTGCGGGGGCGAGGAGGACAGGCAGAGGTAAAGAATCTGAGCACAGAGCCCCTCGCGGGGCTCAATCCCACAACCCTGGCATTACAACCTGAAGGAGTCAAATGCTTACTTGACTGAGCCACCCAGGCACCCCTCGTTAAATTATTTCTGGAATGCTGTAGTGCACATTACTTTAGAAGACAACCATGATCTAGCTAAAATGAACTAGGTAATTTTTATAGGTTAGTTTCATTTCATGTCTTGGAAAACTTCAGGATACATGTGTATTTTTAATGAACCTAAAAAAAATAAGAATTTGAAAGATCTAGGCTCAATCAATTGTAAGGAAGAGTTTTTGTTTTGTTTTGTTTTGTTTTATAAACAATAACACAGACTAAGATCAGAGCTGGTCAGAGTTGGAGGCCATCAGCTCTGTGTCATGATAGAACCTCCTCCTTATGAAAAATCATTTCCCTATCTGACCAAAGGCCTAAAATCCCACCATGAAATATGTATTGGTGTTGGCTAGAGCAATGCAATACAGAATATCTGTTGATTAGAAATTAGTATCTTAAAGGTTAAAGATTAACAGCTAAGCAAGGGGACACTTATTTTTTTTAAAGATTTTATTTATTTATTTGACACAGAGAGAGAGAGAGATCACAAGTAGGCAGAGAGGCAGGCAAAAAGAAGGGGAAGCAGGCTCCCTGCTGAGCAGAGAGCCTGATGTGGGGCTCGATCCCAGGACCCTGAGATCATGACCTGAGCAGAAGGCAGAGGCCTAACCCACTGAGCCACCCAGGCACCCAAGGGAACACTTATTACAGAGCAACTAGGGCTTGGGGAACCACGTGATGGTCTGACATCACTTTCAGAGAGAATATGGCTGCAGAGGATAAGGTAAGCTGGGAAGTCCTGGCAAAAAAGAAGTGGTTCCGAGGGGAAGGGAAAAGTAAATTAACCAGGAATTACCATGTATGAAGTACAGCTGGTCCCTGACTTAGATGGTTTGACTTATGATTTGTAGATTTTAGGATGATGCCAAAGTAATACACATTCATTAGAAACCATACTTCAAATTTTTGAATTTTGATCTTTCTCAGGCTAGTGACAGGTGGGACAATATAGTTAGAACCATTATGTTTACCACTTAAAGTATAGCATTCAATAAATTACATGAAATATTTAATACTGTATAATAAAATGGGCTTTGTGTTAGATAACTTTGCTTAAGTGTAGGCTAATGTAACTGTTCTAAGCAAGTTTAAGGTAGGCTAGGCTGAGCTATGATGCTTGACAAGTTAGGTATATTAAATGTTTTCAAGTTATGATATTTTCAATTAATTGTGGGTTTACTGGGGCATAACCTCATCATAACTTGAGGGAGATCTATGTAGCATAAAACACTCTTACCTCATTAATATCCCAAAGTTAGATTCTATCTTTCAGAATATTCCCATTGCATGTGTCCAGTGTTAGGAAAAGAGAAAAGGTTTATTTGAATTGTGTGTGGTTTTATTCCTTTCCAAAAAGAGACATATGAAATGCATGCAAAGTTACCTCTTCAAAATCAAAACAGATGGAGAACAGTAAATACACCAACAAGTTCCCGTAATCTATGAGAATCATTCCCAATTTTTAGGCCACATACTCTTACAAAGCATCTTAGAGCATGCATTTGCTGAAAAGTAATTTGCCTAACACAGGTTTTAAAAATTGAATTTACAGATTTCAGTATGTCCTCTAATAGTTAATAAAAATAAACTTTAAGGTATTACTGAATTTAGAATAACTTGGGAATATGTTTTCTCAAAAAAATACCAGAGTAAAGTGTATCTCATATAGAGGGTCTAGTAAATGCAGTACTTGAAACACATAAAACCATTGTTCTTCAGCTTGAATATACTCTAAAATAGGCCACATTGGGGCGCCTGGGTGGCTCAGTGGGTTAAGCTTCTCCCTCTATCTCTGTCCCTCCCCCTAACTTGTGCACTCTCTCTTTCTCTCAAATAAAAAGTAATCTTCAGTTGCATAAAACAAACTATAGCAAGCTACAAAAATTGATGTAATTTGCACCTAGTTCATATTCATATATGCCACTTTTAAATTTAATTCCATTTTAAAGGTTTGTTGATGTCAGGCATTGCCACTGGTCACCATGTCCTGATATCAATTCAGTCAAAATCACTCTTTCCCATTCCCCGCTTTACTACCATCACTGAAGTCCTATAACTCTTCAAGCCATCAGTCTGGGATAGCTGCTTTACTGGTCTCTCCATTTCTAGTCTTTGTATTTTCAGTCTCCCAACACACACATATCTTCTCCTTTCATCTAGCTCCTTAAAGGCAAAGACCAATATACAGCACATGAAAGATACATGCAGGGTGTCTGGGTGGCTCGGTGGGTTAAGCCACTTCCTTCAGCTCAGGTCATGATCTCAGGGTCCTGGGATGGAGCCACGCATCGGGCTTTCTGCTCAGCAGGGAGCCTGCTTCCCTCTCTCTCTCTCTGCCTGCCTCTCTGCCTACTTGTGATCTATCTCTCTCTCTGTCAAATAAATAAATAAATAATCTTAAAAAAAAAGATATGTGCAAGTTGTGACTACATACATGGATGGATGGATAGACAGATGGATGGATGGAGTGGCTGACATCCTCATTCAAGATCCATTTGAACTAAGAGAAAAGATTACTTCATAGCCCTCATGAGGGAAACCACAAGTATAATATTTAACCTCAAATTAATCATAGGCTGGGGTTACTAGAAGAAGACAGTCTGGGGTTTAAGAAGTTTATTAGAATCAATACCTATGTAAGAAAGAAGGAGGAAGCAGGTTGGAGAATAAGAGCAAGAAGATGGGTTGCAAGGTGTGGAGAACAGGATGATATAGAACAGCCATATTGGCCAAGTAAGGCCTTGGTCGACTGGGCAGGGAGCTTTGGACTGCCCTTCAGAGCTTCTGGCATTGGGCTAAACTTTCTGGCCCCCTAAACTTGCCTGAGTCAGTCAGGAAATGCAGGTTGCCTGCCTGCTGGAGCATAGATAACCTTAGGCCAAGTGGAGCTAGGACAGGTTCTATAGGAGCTGACAAAAGGAAGTAGTCAGCTAGCTTCAATCCATACAGTTGGACAGCAAATTCTACCTTGAAGGGCCACACAGAGGTGCAGTTCCATGTATTCCATACTAATCAACTCACCTTTATTTTGATTTCTGAATCAGAAAAATCTACCAGGTGAGATGATCATCCAGAACAGCAAGTGGACAAACTGCTAAGCCAAAACTCTCAGTGTGTTTTACAACAGATGAGATACGTGTCGGTCAATTTAAGCAACTCTGCCTAAGTAAGGAGAGGCTGAGAGACCAGTCAAGGGCTTCGTACCTCCCCTAGATCCGTGAAGTGCTTCAGAGAACACGGGTCTTGAGGCACATGTTAGAATTCTACTGACTACAAATGTGAAATGCCCTTTTGGTCAATTTTCCCGATGCCCAGCCCTTATCCTTCAGTATGAATTCACTGTATATGTCACATAGCACTCATCTTCAGCAGAAGTCTCATTTGAATATCTAATGGCCAATGGTATGGTATTCAAAGTTAGGGTTTCATCAAGTGGGAACCAACTGAATGCAAGTGGACAATACTCTTATTTTTAAAGTAAGAGCATGACTGTGTCCTCTAAGATTCATTATAATATTTATCTTCAAATAAAAGCCAAGCATTTAAATGGTTAATTTTAAGAAGCCCACTAAAATTCTGAAACACTATTATTAAGGCACTTTATCAGTTGCTATTTGGTTTTAATACTGAAAGTGTTCAGACTATAAGTAGAGGTCAAAAAATTTTAAATAGTAAAATTACATAAAATTAAGCTTATTAAAATAAGACAGTTCAATACATTTAATCAACAAATTAAAATAACAAATATTAGCAATATTGTTAGTTTTAAGTTGAATGCAAATTAATAAACAAAAAAAATTTTAATCAGTTGTACCATGTTCTGCATTTGTTTCAACTTGAGGGAAATAAATGAATTTTGACTTCTAATAACACCCTCTATAAACATAAAGCATAAGTTTAAATAGCACCTATCTAATGTGAAATGCTCAAAATTAGAGAGAGCAATAATTATAGAGAACTAATGGTCACAGAAATTAAACCAGATTGTGATGCAAAAGAAACACACAAGAGATCTCTGGGGGCATCAGTGATGTTCTCTTTCTAGACCAGAGTGGTAGATAAAGGTGGGGGAAATCAGAGGGGGAGGCAAACTACAAGAGACTGTAGACTCTGAGAAACAAACTGAGGGTTTTGGAGGGAAGGGGGTGGAAGGTTGGGTGTGCCTGGTGGTGGGTATTAAGGAGGGCATGCTGGGTGTGGTGCATAAACAATGAATTTTGGAACACTGAAAAAATAAAATTAAAAAAATTAAAAAATTTAAAAAGTGTGTTTACAATGATTTGTTAAGACATGCAAATTCATTTCACATAGTTTTCTCTATGTTTTTTCAAGAAGAAAAAAAACCTTCCTGAACAATCAAAAAAGCAACTTGTAAACCCAAATGCCCTCAAACTGGTACTGCTGTGGTAGTTGAAAATTCTCACCACGGAAATATCATTTGCACTAACTACAAAGTTAGAAGTGATTAGAAGTTTCTTTGCAAATGTGGAATCGATGCTGGCATTCAGAAATTGGGAATGTGAGCACAAACATCTCCCCCATATTATCTCCAAATCAAGGTTATAATCAGGAAAGACAGCAAGAAGCAACCATTAGTAGTCAAAAGAGAAAAACCCAATATGCCATATCACGAAGTATGTGACCAAACCTCTTCTTCTTAATAACAGGTCAACAACACCAATATGCTTGTTTGTAGGAATCGAAAATGCAGAATGGACAAACACAAAAATCAGCATATGTTTAAAAACAAATCGAAGGGGGCACCTGGGTGGCTCAGTAGTTTTAAGTGGCTTACTCTTGATGTGGGCTCAGGTCATGTTGTCAGAGTCCTGCGACTGACCCTGTGATGGACTCCGTGCTCAGCGGGGAGTCTACTGGAGATCTCCTCTCTCTTCTCCTCCTCTCTGTCTGCCCCCCCCACCTTTGTCCCTGGCACACACTCTCTCTAAGAAATCTTTAAAAAATTTTTTTAAAAATTTTTAAATAGAATAAATAAAAACAAATCCAAGGATTCAAGACAAACACATAAAGATAAACATATCTGAGCACCTAAAGGAACATTTCCGAAAGCTGGGGCTAGGGAGCAGAGTCATGCCACCTATTTCCACCTACTGAAATGACAACGCCCAAGCCTGCTGGCGGAAGTTGGGCACCAATGTCAGGGCCTTTTAGGTCTTGCAGAACTTCCAGTGGAGAAGGCCAAATCTCCAGTTGCCTAAAAGGCTCAACTGCATGAAATGCAATTAAAACACCAAGAAGGATTTATAGAATGTAAAATTTAATAAATTTATAGAATGTAAAATTTAATAAAATACTGGGAGGAGAAAGAGCTGTTCCTACTTGGGTTGGAGTCTCCTGTTGCCCAGGATCTATCTTCTTATTTACAGACACAGAATCCCCCTCCCAAGGGTGGACAGGACACATAGCCATGTAGGTGCACACTCTTGTACTAGGTTTGAGTCAGTGACATATTGGCAAAGGTGATGGGTACTTGTTCGGGTTCATCTCTTTAAAATTTCTGGCCTGTGCTCTGAGCATTCTATTCCATTAGTCTAGAGATAACAGCAGTAGACTTCAGAAGCTGTACATTAAAGATAATGGAGCTATCCCACAAGCCCTGGATTACCTCACCAATTCATTCTGTTGTGCGACATATGCAGGACAAACCCACAAACTAATTAGGCACAATATTATCTTAAAAACAACCTTTATCTATGTACACATATTTGTCCATACATACACACATAGGCTTGCAAATATTTGTATGACCAAAAGTAATATATGAAAAGACACTGCATTTTTAATACAATATGTGATTATGATTGTAGGAATAAAGGTGGAGAAGCTAACTATTAGTATTATTTTCAACTTTTGCATTGTTTGAATTGTTATAATAAGCATGCATTCCTTTTAGTTATTTAATGCCTGATTTTCTATGCAAAAGCTATCAATGTAATAGCAATCAAATATTATAATCCTGTTATGGTATTTTCTTGATTAATCAATTCATATTTACAAATAGGTAAAGAGCTGAGTAGCGAGACAAAATCTGAGGAAAGAGAGGTGGAGAGGACTGCACCAGTAGGTCCCAAGGTAGAAACCAACTGCATGCGGATCCAGTTTCTAAGGTCTCCATGAAGACCAGTAATCAGGCAGGGGCTCATAACAACTAAGGGAAAGACAAAAGGAAAGACACTGGAATTTCCTCTAAAATGAAAAGTCTCTGCACAGGGCAGAGACTCTCCAACCATCACTGGCTCCAAAGAGAATGGGGGTAAAGAGAAGGAAAAAGGACTGTGGTTAACTTTTCTTCCTCTAACCTATGTTAAAAGCACTATGATTTAAATATTGCTATTAAATAATGGCAAATACATTAAAAGTTTCTGGGCTTTTGAAATTTCTATACAAATTTTAAGCATCACCATTTTGCTAAAAGTGAATGATAATAAAATCTTAATTGTGAAATTTTTCTGTTGAGAGTTTTTTTTTTAAAGATTTTATTTATTTCTTTGGCAGAGACAGATCACAAGTAGGCAGAGAGGCAGGCAGAGAGAGAGGAGGAAGCAGGCTCCCTGCCAAGCAGAGAGCCTGATGCAGGACTCGATCCCAGGACCCTGAGATCATGTCCTGAGCCAAAGGCAGAGGCTTTAACCCACTGAGCCACCCAGGTGCCCCATGTTGAGAGTTTTTTTTATAATACACTGGCATCCTATGTTTTAGTTAAATGCAAATAAACGCTCAACTTTATATTTGAAACTCTGCTATAATCCTATGCTCTGGCTTAACAGGTCTACCATGAAAATAATTTTCTTCATAGAAAGAAGTTGCCATTACAAACAGCCTTCCACAGGGCAAGGTCAAGGGATAAGGAACAGACAATTACATCAGAACAAAGTACGGCTTATGAATTCTACTCCCCCCTCACTGCATGTTCTATCTATACACACAACACACAGTGTTATATAGAACCCAGCCCCCCAAAACATGACAGACAATGTTTCAGGGCAGTATCCCAACACTGTTTTTAGTTATGATCTATTAGATGGTTATGGAAATATTCTTGAGATTTCTCATTGCCTGCATTTCAGCAGCCATTATGCTAAAATTCTAGATGGCTCATTGTTAACAGGCAGCAAGTTTGTGCTAAGAATGGAGACTCCGAAAGATGAACATGTCCTAAATAACTGGTCTTCTTAATACGTAAGGGGCGTTTTGATACCCTTGCTTCTAGCTATCTGGTAGTGTCCCATAAAGGTTCCTGTCTCATTTTATATACTTAATTTAAATATTTAAATGTGCATTTAAGTGTATATTTACAAGCTTATTTTAATATACAAATATCCCAGAAAGTCACACACGAAGCAGATATTAATTTACATTAGAATTATTAAGGTCATATTAGCAACCTGAATGTATTAATGCTCTATGTGTTTGTCTCTGTGGCTGATTCATTCTCTGTTAATCTCCTTTATGTGATGCAAGTTCCCACCCCTTCAAAAGCACTAAGGTGTTTGGAAGAGGCATGCTAAGAAGTCCTAGAAACAGAACCAAAATTGCCAGGTGCACACTACACAAATACCAAATTATGCACTGAGTAAAACAATAATTAGAATCACATTTCATTATTCTTCATTTCCTTTTTATTGTACTGAATGCTTTAAAAATAATATTATTTGAATTTACGTGATTGTCAATGCCCTATTATTTTAATAAGAGTAACATAACAAGTTTTATTATGCCTCAAAAATGTTTTTTAATCCATACAATGTTGATAAAATGCAACTATATGTAGAAAGAGATATAATTAAGCACTGTACATTCTCAGTTGTAAACAAAAGACCTGCACATTTTAAAATATATTTCCTCACTAGCGAAATGTTCAATATATTTATAATTAAGACCATGGGCTTTATCTCTAAATTTAGAATGAGACAACTAACACATATAATTACAATCTATCATTTAAGCTTCTTATCAATGCATTAATTTGCCTACATATGACAAGTCCTTATTTTACTTGTTTTAATGTCAGAAGACATATAGAACCCAGTACCTTAAAACCAGCAACCTGCAAAACAAAGAAAACTGTGACTATTTTTCAAAAATTTTGCAAAACCACATCTTGCTCATGATTAGGAGAACTACCAATTTGTATTGCTTTAGAGTGAGCAACTCAATCGGGCACAACCCAGAAGTTTCCGTGCCAGGAAATTCACAGAGCAAACACTTGAGTGGCAGCTCTGCTGCTAATGACACTGAAGCTTCTAAATGCCAGCCAATCTTGAAAGTTTGGGACTTCTCCTGATGTCACTGGAACTGTATTACTGTGTTGTTTTGGACACAAAATCACATTTCATATGGTAAAAGGGTGATATTAAAATATTTATCTTTGAATAGCAATGAATTCTACAATCTAAAAGGGAGATGCATATAAATATGTAGTGTAAGCACCTGACAATTTGGGTTTTTCTGATTGTAAAGTTAAGTGCCTGACGTTAGGCTTCTGATTGCAGAGGCATCCTCTTCAAAGACATGCATCTGAAATAAACATACTGCCAGCTACAAAACCAGATAAACAGCCAGGCCACAGACATGAAGTTCCCTGTTTTAGAGATCTCTGGTTGACTTAGGTAACTAACCATCTAACTGCCTGCTTTTTTCCCTTCCCTTATTTCAATTTCTGCTCTTATATTTTAAATTCACTCATAAGTTGTGAACCCGAGACCCTAGGCTTGTACACTCTCTTTCTACTGGCAACTTCACTGTGTGGCCCCTTAAAAATATGTGAGTAATAAACTTTGTTTATTCAAAGTTCCTTGATGGTTGTTGCTGGGGTGCATCTCATAATTACAGTAACAATGATCAGAAGGGTCTCAGTCCAGCCACAACATTGGCTCTGAAAGGGAAAATGTCTGTGGGGACCTGCCACAAATAGCACAGGGATAGGCAAGTGCTTCCAGTATTCCTGGCCAACACTCACTACTGATAATGTGAGACTGATCCAAAAGAAAAATAGTACAGAATCCTTTGAACTCTGGCTACGATAGGCATAAACCCTTTAATTACTAAGTCTTGGGGCACCTGGGTGGCTCTGGCGGTTAAGCGTCTGCCTTCAGCACAAGTCATTTTCTAAGGGTCTGGGGATGGAGGCCCCTCAGGGCTCCTCCCTCTCTTTCTGCCCCTGCCCCTACTCTTACACTTGCACGTGCTCTCTCTCTCTCTCTAACAAACAAATAAAATCTATTTTTTTTAAGATTTTATTTATTTATTTGACAGAGAGAGAGATCACAAGCAGGCAGAGAGAGGGCTGGGGGGGGAGGGTGCAGGCTCCCTGCTGAACAGAGAGCTTGATGTGTGGCTTGATCCCAGGACCCTGAGATCATGACCTGAGCTGAAGGTAGAGGCTTAACCACTGAGCCCCACAAATCAAATCTTTTAAAAATAAATTGGGGCACCTGGGTGGCTCAGTGGATTAAAGCCTCTGCCTTCAGCTCAGGTCATGATCTCAGGGTCCTGGAATTGGGCCACGTATCAAGCTCTCTGCTCAGCAAGGAGCCTGCTTCCCGCCCCCCCTCTGACTACTTGTGTTCTCTCTCTCTCTCTCTGTCAAACAAATAAATAAATAATCTAAAAAAAAAAAAATTACTAAGTCTTGGGTCACCTGGGTGGTTCAGTGGGTTAAAGCCTCTGCCTTTGACTCAGGCCATGGTCCCAGGGACCTAGGATTGAGCCCCCCACTAGGCTCCGCTCGGCAGGGAGCCTGCTTCCTCCTCTTTCTCTCTGCCTCCTCTCTGCCTACTTGTGACCTCTGTCAAATAAATAAATAAAATCTTTTAAAAAAAATTACTAAGTCTCGATTGGGTCCAAGAGCCAAAAGGAGTGTTTAAGGGCAGGTCAGTCAAGGGTGTGAGGACCTAGGACAGTGGCTGATTATTTCACTGGTAAAGATTTACCACTGTACACGAACTAATCAGCAGCCTTGATTTTTAGTTTAACCTTATGTATATATATAATGTATATATATATATATATATATGTATATATAACCTTCCTGTATATTTCTTTTTTTTTTTTAAAGATTTTATTTATTTATTTGACAGAGAGAAATCACAAGTAGACGGAGAGGCAGGCAGAGAGAGAGAGAGGGAAGCAGGCTCCCTGCTGAGCAGAGAGCCTGATGGGGGACTCGATCCCAGGACCCTGAGATCATGACCTGAGCCGAAGGCAGCGGCCCAACCCACTGAGCCACCCAGGTGTCCCACCTTCCTGTATATTTCTAATCAGCCTCCCATTCAGAATAAAACATGTGGTTCAACTTGCCTGAGAACTCAAAATCTTCCTATTTAAGTAATGGATTATATACCATATGATGTATCAAAACTTAGAAATAATTTTATTCAATCTTCTTGGTAAACTGGCAATGTTTTAACAATAAAATGCTAGGATTTGAAAAGTTAAAGGGAAGCAAAGTTGTGCGATAGACATAATAAGATCTGTTCTCAAATCTAGGTTCTTTCACAAGATAGCTGGGTGAGGGTCAAAAAGAGAAATAGAAGTACTTCAATTTCCTCTGCTATAAATTCAGAATTCTACTTCACAATGTAGATCTCTTAAACAGATTAAGTTAGTTAATGTATTAGCAAATAAAGCAAACCTACTCTTAAAGAAAGATGGGCATTTAAAGATTCTCACAGCAATACCATTTTCTAGTGTTAATGTTATTTCTTGACAAATAATTAAGTGTTCCACTCTTTAATCTTTCTTGCTAGATTTTTCCCTTATTTAGTCTTTTTGGGTCCACTGCCTCATGTATTTTACTGCACATGAATCACTGGGGGATACTTTAAAACTACAGATGTTGGTTCCTTAGATCCAGAATGAGATCTGAAGTTCTGCCTTTCACACCAGCTCAGTGTCAGTCTGGACTAGCAACCTCAACCTCACAAGGGAACCCGTTAGACATGCAAATACGCAAGCTGCACCCAAGACTTACTAAATCAGGAACTCTGGACATGGGGCTTGGAATCTGTTTTAACAAGCCTCCAGGGTAAGTCATACATACCGTCAAGTTTGAGAACTGGGGTTCTACAGTGAGGGTTCTCAACTTTGACTTCCCATCAGAATCACACAGGAAGTTTTTTAAATTTGCAGTGCTTAAGTGGCCCTCCAGACAAACTATATCATAGGCTATGGGTTGAACTGAGGCATGCATATTTTTGAAAAGTTCCAAGGTGAGGGGCACCTGGGTGGTTCATTCATTTAAGTGTCTGCCTTCAGCTCAGGACATGATCTAGGAGTCCCAGGATCAAGCTCTGCAAAGGGCTCCCTGCTCAGTGGGGAGTCTGCTTCTCCCTCTCTCTCTGCAGCACCCCCTGCTCCTTCTTTCTCTCTCCCTCACTCCATCTCAAATAAATAAATAAAATCTTTAAAAAACAAAACAAAACGAAACTTCCCAGCTGATTCTGGTTTCCAGTCATGAGCAACACTGCTCTGGGGGATGGGGTGGGGGGGCGCCACCATATCCATTTGATAGATAAGGAATTTAGAGGTTTCTTTCATTTGGCTTAAATTTGAATGTTTAATTACTCATGTTAACTTTCCCATAAAACAGCTAAATGTTTCATTTTGTTCTAAATTTATTTGAATTAAATTTGGGTACTAATTAGGAAACATATAATCAGTTTTGAGTATAAATAGATATGTGTTAAGTATTTACGGGATTTTAAAAAATATATAGGGGCGCCTGGGTGGCTCAGTGGTTTAAGCCTCTGCCTTCGGCTCAGGTCATGATCTCAGGGTCCTGGGATGGAGCCCCGCATTGTGCCCTTTGCTCTATAGGGAGCCTGCTTACCCCTCTCTCTCTGCCTGCCTCTCTGCCTGCTTGTGATCTCCGTCTGTCAAATAAATAAATTAAAATCTTTAAATAAATAAATAATAAATTTAAAAATGTATAGAGTACCTCAGAGTCCTGACATGACACATTCCTAAATATGAACCTTCAGTTTGTGTTTGTTATTTTAACAACGAGGCACTACTAACTCAGGTTAACCTTCAGGTTACCTGAAACATGCAAGTGAAATCAACTCTTGAATTTACAGAAGTAAACACGCTGTTTGAAGTTATTCATAGGAAAATATTAAGCTCTCTTTGGCTTCCTTAGAATTTCTTTGAAATTAATCTCCAAAACCATAACTTTGATTCTTTGCAAGGTCTAGGCCACTCAGACGGTGAACTTACAAAGCAAAAAGATGGCAAGACTTCATTCTCATAATTTTAAGATCCTTCAAGATGTAACTTTCCCTTCTCCTCAACCTGTTGTGCAAAATAAGGGATTACAACATTCTGGCACCTCTTAATCAATTTGTTCCCCTTGTGAATTCCCAGATCAGACACATTTTCAAACACAAAAACAAACATCAATACTGAAACACAATATAAGGGATTTGGAGACTCTACAAAGCAATTCTTAACCTTATGACAACTGTCCTGCCCCCATCCTTCTTTCCCTCACCCCAGGGTGGATCTAATCACTCTTTTAATAGAAGAAAGTCCCTGTATCTGTAGTAGCCACTGGGATCATTCTGGAGATCTAGAATACTGATTTTAAAACTAGTACCAATTCAAGCTCACTTCGGCAGCACATATACTAAAACTAGTACCAATTCTAGAACACTTACTCAGTTATTGCAACATGCTGGCACAGGGACTGTTCTAAGCAATTTATAAGTAGTTGCTCATTAAATTCTCATAATCACCATCTGCTCAAATATCACATCCTCAGAAATGTTTTATCTGTCTGATATATGGAGGTATCCTTTACTTTCTATCTCATTAAAATCATAGTTTCCTTGTTAGTTTGTGATATGGTATTATTTATCAATTTTTATCTCCTCCAGTACAATGGAAGCTCCATGAGGCCAGAAGCTTTGTTCTGACCTCAGGGCCAGAAAAAAACCAGGCTTATTATTGTTACTTTGTAAATACTGAATGAATGAGAAAAAAAATCTACTTGAGAACCAAGAAGGCTTTTCATGAAAAAAGGGATAATTTTGGAAGCACAAGATTTTGGTGATAGGGAATGACTAGCTGACCTCATTGCCACTCAAAAGTCATGATCACTACTTTTTTTCACTGGCTCAGAACCAAGCAATGGGTCTTCATGTCATTCAAGGCAAAAGTCCAAATCCATACAATAACCTCAAAGGCCCCACTGGGTCCAGTGCTACTGTTAACCTTCCCAACTCTTTCTCATAAATGCCTCCCTTGGGCTCATTCTACTTAGGCTACACAGGTCTCTTTGTAAGCATTCACCTTGATGACTGTGCATCAGCTATTCCCTTGGTCTGAAAGGATATTCCCAGGTATCTTTCTAACTTGACCCTCTGCTTCACATCTCTCAAATCCCACCCTCTTAAGGGGAACACTCCTTATCACTCTATATTTTACTGAAACCCAGTCACTCCCTCTCTGGTACCTCCCAGGACCTGACCTGGCTCTTTGTTTTCCTATAGCCTCCACCAATAATCACACACCAGACCTACCCTTATTATTGTCTCTTTCCTCCTGCTAGACTCCAGGCTCATGTTCTGATCTCTGAAGTAACCCCCTAGTGCTTAGAATAGTGTCTGGTAGGTGTCTGGTACATGGTGAACATTCAGTAAATACTTGCTGAATAAAGGAATAAATGAATGAATGTCTCAGTCATTACTCATAATATCAGACTGCTAACTGATAATAGTGTTAAAAATATTTGGGTGATTGGATCAGAACCTTGCTTTGATTGTTCAAGGCCACTCCTGACTCTGGGCTGCACTGAATTACCCAGACATTCTTATTTCTCTGCTCCAATTTAAATGTTTATCACTCACCCAAGACAGAGGTAATTATGATTTCTAAAACTGTATCTTCTCCTTACTTATTTTATATTTATGGTTTGCTGATTAGAGGCTACCTACAGACATTTTAGACATTCACTAATTTTACCAATAATCAGCTAATACTTTCTCTTCAAGGTAGATTACTTCTTAGGATGCTTTCCTTAAATCCTATACCTATGTAAGGGATTCCTGTTATCCTATTCAGGTGATTTTTCTTTATCTACTCCCTAATTCTATAGATATAACTTATTTAAGACCTATATATGTTCTGGGGAGCCTGGGTGGCTTAGTCATTAGGCATCTGAGACTATTAGACCTATAATACTCTGGGGCCCCTGGGTGGCTCAGTGGGTTAAAGCCTCTGCTTTCGGCTCAGGTCATGATCCCAGGGTCCTGGGATCAAGCCCAGCATCGGGCTCTCTGCTTGGCAGGAAGCCTGCTTCCCTTCCTCTCTCTCTCTGCCTGCCTCTCTGCCTATTTATGATCTCTGTATGTCAAATAAATACATAAATAAAAATCTTTATAGACCTATAATACTCTTTGACCACATCACCACCCTTCCCATAGATACACAACCTCCATTCCCAGATTTTGTGGGGAATTCAGAGAAAAGGCAAGTAGGGTGTGCAACCACTGACATGAAGACACATGAGTGTGGAGGGGGCCATTATTAATGGCAGCAAGCATATTAGCAGGAATAATAGTGGCTATAATTTATAGCTCTTGGGCCAGCTAATCAACCCAAATGTGACAAAGTCTAAAGAAGGAAACAAAGTAAGAACACATTCTTAGGCCCTAAGGGGAACCAAAGTATGAAATGGTCTTACATGAGTAAAAGAAAGCAAAGGATGAAGGAATGGGTGTTTTATTTTGTACTGAATCCATGTGCTCCAATATGGACAAATCGGATGCAAAAAGGTTAAAAAAAAAAAAAAAAGGATTCAATTTAGCATGATCCCTGACAAGTGCAATTTGTCCTTTGAGATTTTACTTGGGAACCTATATAGCCATTCCCGATTTACCCGCTGCCCCAAGACATTATTTGCTGCTCCTACTGTACTGCCTTCTGTATTCACTTCTTGGCACCAAAGAGTATATAAAAAACACTTATTTAACTGATAATAGTGTTAAAAATATTATTTACTACACTGACCTCCATCAAGGAAGGGCCCCTTTCTAATTCATCTTTTCTTACCCAAAAGATTGGGTGGAGCACACATGGATTACCCACAATAAATATAATAGATGAAAACAAATAAAAGAATAAAATGTATTCCAAAGAGAAATTCTGAAGTGAGAAAGAAACTCTTGAGGAATTTCTTGGTGGAAGACTTCATTTATCTCAATACCATCAAAGGTGGAAAGTCTACAGAAAGAAAGGCATAGACAGCTATAGAGCTGAGAAGGGACAGAAGACCTGGTCATATGCTCTATGGGAAACGGATAAGGAGTTAACAATGAATGCATCAGTAAAGGGATTTATCAGAATTAAAGTTCCATGGAGTGCTTATGATTCTTGTTCATCTGGGTGCATGGGAGAGCCTTTTGTAGCCCAACTATGGTTTTCAATGTTTCTAAGTTACTTCTAAAAGCTCTGTTTATCTCAAACTTGTGGAAGGTTGAAATGGAGCATGGCAGAAAGTAAGGTAAGAATGAATGGTGGGGAAATCCAGGTAAGAGAAACCAGTCTCAAGGCCGAAAGGAAACACACAACAACAAGAAAAGATAAAAAAAGATAATCAAATATAGCAACCCCCCCTTTAGAGACTGTTTTCAGGTCTCCTTACTGTCCTATTTGCTGATCAGAAGTGAACACTGGCACAGTCAAGTCTATTCATGCCCCTGTTAGAGGCGTTTGTATCTTTGTCCCAGAAGCAATCTTGTCCGTTTAGTATTGAGTCAAACTATTTCCTTCCTTACCCTGTTAATGTGGTCTGAGGCTTCATTAGCTTTAAGACACTCATGGATAAATTATTCATGGTTTTTACAGGTGAGTTCAAAGGTCCACCTTACATAGTGCTTTGGGCTAAGTGTGAATTTGTGGACTAGAGTGCAGTAAAGTTAAACTTTTATGAACAAGGTTGGTACTGTACAGAAAGAGAGAGTGTCTCCCAGGACAGAGGCACAGAGTTCAGTGCTTGATAGGAGACTAAAGCAAAACCATTAAAAATTTGTTTTTAAATATCAACAAAAAACAGACCATTAGCATCAAAAGAGAAAAATGGGAGTCCAAGTGGGATAACTTGGATGATTTTATCCACCTATATATGCAAGAGACACAGAAAGTGGAGTTCTGGAGAACTCCATGAGCTGTGTCCTAGATATGGCCACACTCTGCTCTGGACGTAATATTTCAATAGCATCTGTCTCCCCTTCTAATTCATAACACAGAAATCAATCCTTTGACTACGAATATACCAAACAGTAACAACCCCCCTACAAGTCAATAAATGATCACACTGAATACATACACTGACACTCATCTTTAGTGTGCAATCCCCTCTACTGCTACTTCTCACTACAAACGTTTTTAACAAATTATATTGCTTGACCCATTAGCCTCTTACAACCTGGGGAATCAAATCATCTCAGGGTGTAACTAAAAGTGGAATTTCTGATCCTACAAGGTAAGAAATCCAGAAACATGTTTTTACCAGGGTATATTTGAATTTCCCCAAGTCTGCTAAAGCAACATGCAACAAAATTGCATTGTTCGGAAACTCGTTATACTGATATTTCTCATTTTCATTTAATATTTATTTTACATTTCCTTGGTTCCGGTTCCTGTCCAGTTATTCAATGATTACTCATTCGGGGAATTTCCCATAATTACAGAGGAGATAGGTTCTGTTATTACCCCCATTTTACGGAGGAGAAAATGGACAGGCTCTCAGAAGATAAGATAACTTCACCACAGTTAAGAGAGCCAGGATTCAAACCCACACAGCCTAGTTGCAGGATATGCTGCTAACCACTGTCAAGCTGTTTCTCACGGGAGCAATGCTACATTTGGAACTTTAATGTAGAATGTCATGTCCAAAGTCATTATTTCAGATGTCACCCCTTTCAATATATCACAATAGTGTAAAACATAAACTTATCATTCTTCACTGTCAGATACAAAAGAATATCTTACCAGTTATTTCTGTTATCATAGAAAAGAATATCAGTGAAAAACGACACAGGTTTAGATGATCTGAAGCTGAGGTGGCAGGTGAGTGCTGCATTCATTCCACTGGGAGACCCTGTGATGACTCTGCCTTTTGGCAACGTCACAGAAAGAGGATGAACCTCGTCGCCATCAAAAAGTCTTGCTGTGGGAATCTGGACACGTAACGTTGAATCTCTGTTTGAAATTAAAAAAAAAAAAAACAAACTCAAAATACATGCAAGTAACTGGATTTAAATGTGTCTTCCTCTGGGGGCGCCTGGGAGGCTCAGTGGGTTAAAGCCTCTGCCTTCGGCTCAGGTCATGATCTCAGGGTCCTGGGATCGAGTCCCGCA
>NC_081575.1:92819791-92824634 GCF_022355385.1 Mustela nigripes
CTCTCTCTGCCTGCCTCTCTGCCTACTTGTGATCTGTCTCTGTCAAAGAAATAAATAAAATTAAAAAAAATTTTTTTAAATGTGTCTTCCTCTGGTTTTTGAATCACTGGAAAAATTAAGCAAGAAATATTTTCAATAATATGCCCAATTATTAAAGATATTTTTGCGTCATCTCTTATTTTCTGGTCACAATATAAGTAAGATCGATAATATATTAATGTGACCACATAGATGATCCAAACTTCCTTCTGACTTCTACGAATTAAAAAAGAGGATTAAAACACCTGATTAAATACGTGTTTTTATCAATAGTCATGATATAAATAGTATTGTCCTTGAATATATCCTTTAAAAAATTTATCAAAACTTACCAATTTGATAGCTAAAGCTTTAATGCATATAGACTAAATATAATACTCAGAGATGCATATACACACAGAAAAAACTTTAATGTGGATACTATTAAGCACTTCTATACATGTCACGAATAGTTTCTAATCATTACAACTAAAAAATTCCACTTAATCTTCACATATTTCATTATATACCTATAATTTACTTAACCAATCTAAAGTGTTCATGATTTCTAATACCACAGTATGAAGAATTAACCTTTAAATCTAACACTTGATAACTTTTAGCTGTCAGCAAATATTTAGCCATATTACTTTTAAAATTTTATTATATGTGTAGGCTCCTATAACAAATAATAAGTGTTATCAAATGGGAATCATATTTCCCTACTATGTTAACTACAGTGAAGATCATTCAGCTAATTAACTAAAAATAGTAAAGAAAGATCTCAATTCCAATTACTTAAACTGATACGGTTCGTTGCATAAAAAATTAAAAATGTAATTTATAAATCAGGTTTGCGTCCAATTTTGTTGTTAATAAGCTATGTGTCACTTGGTAAGTTATTAATGCTGTTGATCTTATTGTGCATACAATGAGAAGACTGGGTCATATCATGTCTGCATTCCCTATTACATGTTCTCTTCATTATACCATATTTTTCAAGATCCAACTTTTGACTTGAGATCATTTTAAAACTGGTATCTTTATACATTCATTCAAAAGTTGAAAGAGTAAAACATTAATCCACTTATTAGACAATGTTTCTTGATTTTAAAAAAGAAAACTTTTTAGCACAATATAATTCAAGCCACTTCTATTTTCTGTTTAAGTGACAAAGACTAGTATCTGCTTATAAGATAGGGTCTTGAAAGAACTGAAACCCAAAGTTGTCTAGTTAATGTTGAGAAACTATACTCCTGTCACCAAATTGCATCCAGAGCAAGCTCTAAAGTGTACGTAAGCAAACATCACATCTTGCAGGCCAAATGTTAGAAACTAGAGGCTGCTTTGGGCTCCACAAGTTGAATGATATCCATTTATTTTCAACTATCACATCACACTTGGAACTTTTTTCACTGGACCTCATAATAGTTAACTGTAAAATAAGAGACTGAATGAAGAAGCTCTGAGGTAGCTACAAGATCTAGAAGTTGATGAAAATAATGCTTACAGGCAATTTACACTGGTGTATAAACCCTCACATTTTGTATCACTTTAGCATGTCAACTAGCTACTCTATATATCTACATCTTTATAGATAGGTTTATATGTCTAAATAAAAATTAGTTTGGCTAATTAATAAAATAAAATAACTTTGGCTTTCCTTTTTTGTTGTTTTATATAAAGGATATCAATACAAATAGTCTTTCTTGAGTTTCAAAAAAAAATTTACCTCAATAGTTTGTTTCTAAGAGCTCTGAGATGTCTCATGAGCTGAGGTTCATCCATTTCACAGCTATAGCTAGATTCATGTACACATATACCACAAACTATAATCCTTTCACCAGTCACAGGACATTTGTGCAGTTCCCAGGTTTTGCTGTTCTGAATAATGCTACTATGAAATAATTTCAAACATACAGTACATGCATGCATGCGTTTTTCTTGCATATACTGTGAAGTGGAATGACTGGGCTGTGAAATATGAAGATATTACACTTTGCGTATTATTATCCAGTGTGGTCCTAACTCATTGACATTGTGACTAGCACCTGACTTCTTAATGTTTATCTACCTATGACAGGCAAAATGTTTATCTTATTTTTGTCTCTAATTTTCATTTCCAAATCTACAAAAAAGTCAGTTATATGCTTTCAGATGTTCATTATCCATTTATGAATCCTCTTCTGTGAAGTACTTAACGGGAGGTTTTTGTCAACATTTCTTTTGAGTGATTTGATATGTTTCTAACTAATTTTTATCAGTCATTTATTTTATTCTTAGCATGATTTCAAGTCCTATTTAAGAAATTCTTCTCCACCCACAGATGTTGAAATTGTTTCCCAAAATATTTTTTAAATTTCTTCCTTTCACATTTAAGACATCAATCCATTTGTAATGGATCTTTGTGTATTATGTGAAACAGAAATCCAGTTTGAAATAGTCCACACAGATAATCAATTTTTTCAGCACCCTTTACTGGATAGTAACCCATTTTCTCCACAGACTGTCAATACCATTTTTATCAAATATTCACTACCTATTCATATATGGGCTTTCTGCAAGTCTCTTTATTCTATTCCTTTGATCATTTTTATCTATTGGCACACCACTACCATATTGGTTTAATCTTGATATTTGGTGAGGTAAGCACTTCTTATCTTATTCTTCTTCAGGAATGGCTTGGCTATTCTTTTTCTTTTTTTCAAAGATTTATTTATTTATTTGAGGGGGGGAAGGGGAGAGCAGGAGAGTGGGGGGAGTGGCAGAGGGAGAGGGAGAGAGTGCCAAGCAGACTGGATGTTGAGTGCAGAGCCCAATGTGAGGCTCGATCTCACATCCCTGAAAATTCAAGACCTGAGCTGAGATCAAGAGTCGGAGGCTTAACCAACTGAGCCACCCAGGCACCCCAGGGCTATGCATTTTATTTTTATTTTTATTTTTATTTTTTTAAAGATTCCATTTATCTATTTGACAGACAGAGATCACAAGTAGTCAGAGAGGCAGACAGAAAGAGAGGGGGAAGCAGGCTCCCTGCTGAGCAGAGAGCCCGATGCGGGACTCAATCCCAGGATCCTGAGATCACGACCGAGCCGAAGGCAGAGGCTCAACCCACTGAGCCACCCAGGTGCCCCAAGGCTAAGTATTTTAAATAGTGAACCTATATGTGTCTATTTTGATGAACGACCTTCATAGCTTTAAATTTTTACCTGTAGATTCTTTTAATTTCCTATATGTAAAATCTTCTAATCCTTACATATTTTATTTCTCTGAACTTCATGCACAGACTATGTTTTTCAGGAAAATGTATTAGAGAGGCAGTGATAATGGGCATCCTTGCCTTTTCTTTTTTATCTAAATGGAATTAACTTCTGTTCCAGTAGCCAAGGTAATGTCTCTTCTAGATACACGATAGAAAATTTTAACAATTTAAGGGATATCTCCTTTATTCCTGATATTAAGAGTTTTATCATAAATGGTTTTGGAATTTTACCAAATGCTTTTCTTCTGCAACTATGGAAGTGATCATGTCATTATTCTCTTTAATTTGTAAATGTGGGAGATGAAATACAAAGGTATTTTGGGTTTTCTAACATTAGACAAATCTTACAGCACTGGGATATAACCACTGGGATGTCATGATTTATTAAAAGATTTGTATTATGTATGTAATATACATTATATCAATAAATATATATAGTTTAATTCACTAAGGATTATTGCATCTATAGTCATAAAAGAGATTGGCCCATAATTTATCTTTCTAATACTGTAATTATCTGATTTTATAATAATATTTTGACTTCATAAAATAAATTAGAGTACATCATATCTTTAACACTTGTCTAGAATTTCTACAAGGTTTGAGAAACCAGTTTCTTGCAAGCTTAGTAAAACTTGCCCATAAAAATATCAGAAGATGGTTATTTTCCTTCTAAGAAGATTTTAAATATTGATTCAAAGTCTTTCAACTTTCTATGTATTACCAGTATGGTTTTACTAAATTATATTTTTTCTACAGGGGTTCCTGGGTGGCTCAGGTCATGATCCCAGGGTCCTAGGATTGAACCCCCCATTAGGCTCTGCTCAGCAGGGAGCCTGCTTCCTCCTCTCTCTCTCTGCCTGCCTCTCTGCCTACCTGTGATCTCTGTCTCTGTCTGACAAATAAATAAATAAAATCTTAAAAAAAAAAAAAGATTACATTTTTTCTACAAATATCCCATTTCATTTAAGTTTTCAAAGGTGCTGGAATAAATTTACTCATAGTATTTTCATTATCTCATTTGTCTCCACTGGATATATAATATGCCCCATTATTCTTAATACCATTTAGTTGTATCTTCTGTCTTTTTGTTCCTTATCAGTATCACTGTATCAGTACCCACTATATTAGTTTTTCAAAGAACCAACTTTTGGGTTCAGTGAGCCTATCTTCTATATACTTGTTTTCTATTCCTTTAATTTCTACTTTTTCATTTTATCTACATTCTACATCCCTTAGGTTTAATCTATTATTATTAGTTGAACACGTGAAACTTCTAACCATTTTTTATCTACTATCAGCATTTAAGACTACACATCATCTAAATACCATTTTTCCTGCATTCTGTAAGTGTATTTATTCGTTTATTGCTTAACCACTGGAATTTTTTTTTTTTTTTTTTAAGATTTTATTTATTTATTTGACAGAGAGAAATCACAAGTAGATGGAGAGGCAGGCAGAGAGAGAGAGAGAGAGGGAAGCAGGCTCCCTGCCGAGCAGAGAGCCCGATGCGGGACTCGATCCCAGGATCCTGAGATCATGACCTGAGCCTTCGGCTCAGGT
>NC_081575.1:92824734-92858994 GCF_022355385.1 Mustela nigripes
CACAAGTAGATGGAGAGGCAGGCAGAGAGAGAGAGAGAGAGGGAAGCAGGCTCCCTGCCGAGCAGAGAGCCCGATGCGGGACTCGATCCCAGGATCCTGAGATCATGACCTGAGCCGAAGGCAGCGGCCTAACCCACTGAGCCACCCAGGCGCCCCTTAACCACTGGAATTTAATATAACAGATGGAATTAACTCAACACAGATGCAGGCCTAATTGTCTAAAGAAAACAACAGAAGTTACTATGTGTTTCAAGTTAAGTTCTCAAATTTAATACTCAAACACTATTTATATCAGGGAATGTTATCATGCTTTGATGTATGGTACTTTAATTATTATTTATTTGCAGAATTCAGTATGATATCTTCTTTGGTTCCCTATAGTAGATTCTTTTAGGGGGCCCTGGCTGGCTCAGCCAGTTGAGTGTCCGACTCCTGATTTTGGCTCAGGTTATAATCACAGGGTCATGAGATTGAGCCCCTCTGTCAGACTCTGCACTCATGATTCTGCTTGAGATTCTCCCTCTGCCCCTCTGCAACTCATGTGTGTGTGCATGTGCTCTCTCTCTCTCTCTCTAAAATTAAATTAAAAAAACAAAATGGGTTTTTTTAAAGTTCCAAATGTATGGCAGATCTGTTAATATTTTAATGATTTTAAAATTATAATTATTATCAGAAAACATAATATATATATGATGTCAATTTAAAAAAAAATGTGTTACATTTTAGGGGCACCTGGGTGACACATTTGATTAAGCATCCAACTCCTGGTTTCAGCCCAGGTCATGATCTCAGGATTGTGGGATTGAGCCCTGAGTCAGGCTCCATGCTCAGTGGGGAGTCTGCTTGGGATTCTCTCTCCATCTCCCTCTGTTTACCCCCCATCCTGCTCATGCTCTCAACAAAATAAATCATCTTTTTTTTTCATTGTTAAATTAGAACTATAGAATGATACACTCTCAATTTTTGTAAATACCTCCTATACGGTTGAGAAAAATGTCTACTCTGTAACTGCAGGGTGTGGTACTTTATAACACTATTTTTAATACGACTTTTAGTATTTTTAATAATATTAGTATTAAATGAATGAGACTTTTAAAACACCATTTCCAAGTTTTCTTTATCAGTACATGTATTTTTGTCTTTTGGACTCATCAGTAATTGAGATATGTGTTGAAACATCCTATAGTGATGAAGGACTAGTCAATTTCCCTGTATTATTTTAATTTGGGGTTTATATATTTTAGTTGTGCATATAATTTTAGAATTCTGATAGTTTCTGATATAAAAGCTGTACCTTATATAATTAATGTAGTTTTAATATTAAAAATACATTTTACCTCTTAAATAAGGTTATCACATGTAAAATTAATACTGTTATCCAGGTTTCTTATGTTTAATCTGCTGTAACTTCTCCTAACTTTTCGGTTTGGTGGTTCTCAGCTGGGAGTGGTTCTGCATCCCAGGGGACATGTAGCAACGTGTGGAGACAATTTTTTTTCTGTCATAACTGGGGGAGGATACTGTTAGTTAAAGACCAGGGAAGCTGCTAAACATCCTACTATGTACAAATTAGCCTCCAGTGAAAAAAAAAAGCATCTTTCCCAAAATGTCAACAGTTCTGAAGTTGAGAAACCCTGCTTTACTTCACTCTTTCTTGTCCTTATGTTTCACATATACTTCTTTTAACAGATAGTTGTATTTTTTTTTCTTATTTACTCTAACATTCTCTATCTTTTAACTAGTCAGAGTAACTTATTTACATTTAATGGTCTTACTCAACTGCTTAAGAGTTTTTGCCATCATTTTTGTTTCAGTTTTTCCTTGCTTTTTAAAGTATGCATCTCTTTTTCTCTCTTACAAAATTAACCATGATTCTGTTGGTTTCTATAGTGTTTGTATAGTTATATACAATCTTACGTTTTGTGGATGTCCTTAAAAATTTACCCTACATACATTGTTTAAAAATTCCTGCAAGCTGAGAGACTATGGACTCTGAAAAACAATCTGAGGGTTTTGAAGGGGCGGTGGGTGGGGGGTTGGGGGAACCATGTGGTGGGTATTGGAGAGGGCACGGATTGCATGGAGCACTGGGTGTGATGCAAAAATAATGAATACTGTTACGCTGAAAAAAAAAAAGACACCTTATTTAATGCAAAAAAAAAAAAAAATTCCTGCAAGTTATATTTGGTTCATTTCCAAGTCTATGTTATTATTATTTTTTTTAAGATTTATTTATTTTTTTGACAGAGAGAGAGAGAAAGAAATCACAAGTAGGCAGAGAGGCAGGCCGAGGGAGAGAGGAAGGGAAGCAGGCTCCCTGCTGAGCAGAGAGCCCGATGTGGGACTCGATCCCAGGACCCTGAGATCATGACCTGAGCCGAAGGCAGCGGCTTAACCCACTGAGCCACCCAGGCGCCCCCAAGTCTATGTTATATACTTCCATGTTAATTACTAATTTTTATAACGTTATCTTATTTTACAAAATTATTCATATTCTGTGTCTGATAATTCCAATATCTGAATGACTTAAGAGTCTAAATTTCAAGATGGGGGGCACCTGGGTGGCTCAGTGGTTTAAACCCTCTGCCTTGGGCTCAGGTCATGATCTCAGGGTCCTGGGATCAAGCCCCACATTGGGCTCTCTGCTGCTCAGCAGGGAGCCTGCTTCCTCCTCTTACTCTGCCTGCCTTTCTGCCTACCTGTGATCTCTGTCAAATAAATAAATAAAATCTTTTAAAAATAAATAAATAAATTTCAATTTGTTTGTACTCTAAATGTAACTCTAAATGATGGTATCTTCCCTCCTTATAAGTTTTGCAATACTTGAGACTACACTCATGTCTGGTTGACAGCAATTGTGGAAACTGAAATATGAGCCAAAACTGAGGACAGCTTCATTTAGAAGAGAGGTTCACAAAGTGTGGTCCATGCATCGGCAGTGTAAGTATCATCTGGAAACTTCCTAGAAATACAAATTATTACATACCATTCCAGGCTTCCTGAATAATAAATTCTGGGGATGGGAAGGAACAATGTTTGTTTTATAAAGCGTCTCAGGTGACGCTGATGTACACCAACATTTAAGAACCACTGGTCTAGAAAAGATTTGCTTGCTTCTTCTGAAAGGTGGAAGGATTCACTCAACGTGAACTATTTTAGCCTCCTCCAGCGTCACTGGATTAATCCAGGAATTTGAGATTGTTTTCCTACCTTGAAGAAGTTGCCTCAGGTTTTAAGAATAAGCCTACATTTTGCAGATTATTAAAGCACACCACTCCTACTCTGGTTTCTGCTTATAAGTATGTACTGATTTGTTCTAGTCTGATTTGAACCCTTTGGAGACCTCCCATATTCCTCAGATGCCAGCAACTAATTAATTGCCTAATTAATTAATTAAACACACACATAATTTACTTGTTTTGTAATGCAAGGGTACATAATTTATCTAGGGCAATATGCTATTAGGGTTTGGACTGTTGATAAATTTTTTAAAAAATGAAAACAGACTGCATTCTGCTATACTACGTACATGTGATAGGCAGAACTCTGAGATTGTTCCCAAGAGCCTTAGTGTATATACAAACTCTGCATAATTCTCACCCCTTGGGTGGCAGAATGCGTAAATATGATACCACTTTGGTGAATCAGCTGTGTTATACAGCCATGGTAAAGGGACTTTCCATATGTAATTAATATCCCAAATTAAATGAATTCAAGTAAAGCAAAAGGGACATTATCATGGGTGGATTAGACCTAAGTAGGTAAGATCTTAAAAGAAGGGCTGGAGGTCAGATAAGTCAGACAGATGGTACACTTCTGGCTTTCAATGAATAAAGTCCCATGATGGGTGGAGGAATGACATGGTTAGGATTTGAGGGTGGCCTCTAAGAGCTGAGAGTGGTCTCAGCCAACAGTGAGCAAAAAAATGATACCTTAGTTCTACAACTAAATGTATTAGTCCTGCCAACAACCAGAAAGACTGCAGGAGGACTGAGCCTCAGATCAGACAGTTGCTATAGTCTGCACCTTGACTTTTGCCTACTGAGACCATAAGCAGTGGATGCAGCTAAACGAACCTGGACTCCTGACCCAAAGAAACGATGAGAGAACAAACTGATGTTTTATGGCACTAAGTTTGTGGTAGTTTGTCACACAGAAATAGGAAGCTTGCTTTTTGTACCACAAAGAGAGATGTATCAAAATTTTTTACAAGAAAATAAAATGACTAATTGTGAAATAATTAAGTGGGGTTTAAGAATTTTTAAGTTAAATGTACAGTTAAATATTCTAACAGTTCATTCCAACTATAGAAACAAGTCATTGCTAAAAACTCACATAACAAAGAAACAAACAGAAAAGCACATAATGAAAATGTGGTAAATTCACATTAAGCATTTACCTGAAATAGTTTTGAGGTAAAATGTTGATATCCATCACAGTTTTTACACCCAGAGGAACAGGAGTGAAAAATATGAACGGAGGGTCAAACAACAACATGGGTGATTTCACCTCTCCGACCAAACATAACATTCGATAACAAACTGGATTATCATTTAGATGAATGGGAATATCAGCTGTGTATTTACTAGGATGATCTAATAAAACACAATTTTAAAAATATCTTAGATTTTTTCACATACCAAAAAACATATACTTAGTTTAAACCTTATTAAATATTAAAATGTGCTATGAAGTTACAGCTCAGTGGAAGATAGATGACCCAGAAACTGGAATTATCCTGCCACAGAACTTAAAACATAAAACGAAGTATCTCTGAATCAAAAATATTCTAAAGTGCACTATGCCTATAAATAGAGCAGGTATCCTTAAAGCAAATTTTCATTATTATTGGAAAATACCTATACCTGGAAGAAACAGTGGAATAGGACTTCTTTTTTTTTTATTGTTTTCTGTGCCTTAACAGGAGTGGCCCATCCCTTTATCATATGCAGTGTGAACATGAGGTCAGACAGTTGCCAGAAGGATCTCAGGGGACTAGTACTGAGAAATGGCTGTGCCCAGAAGAAAGGAATGTTGTTCCTCCCAGATTTTTAAGTTTATGGAAAGCTACCAGGGTTGACTAGCTGGCTAATTTCACCTGATAAAGATAGGAAGGGGCTCCTGGGTGGCTCAGTGGGTTAAAGCCTCTGCCTCCAGCTCAGGTCATGATCCCAGGATTCTAGGATGGAGCTGTGCATGAGGCTCTCTGCTCAGCAGGAAGCCTGCTTCCCTTGCTCTCTCTCTGCCTGTCTCTCTGCCTACTTGTGATCTCTGTCTGTCAAATAAATAAATAAAATCTTTAAAAAAAAAAAAAAGAAAAAGACAGGAAATTCCCATGTGGCAACTCACTATGAGGAAATGTAAACTGTGTTGGAGAAAAGGTCTCAGCATGTGGGGGTGCAGGCTAGTCCCAGACAGCAGGTCCCATCCCAGCAAGCTACCAATGCCCTCTTAGACTCAAATGCCAAACAATGTCTCCTAGAGAGGAAAATGTGATCTGGTGAGTATAAACTCAAGGTAATCTTAGAATTCAAACACAGGACACTCGAATGACCTGGCACAGATCAGGGCCACTGGAATGACCTGGCACAGATCAGGATCACGAGAGCATATGATAAGTTCTCTATGATGCATGTTCAATGGTAACACATTGTGAACCATACACAAAAACAATGGAATCAGCGAACTAATCATACCCACTAGATTTCTCTGTGCTGGCTGCCTTCACTTGGTCCAATCAGTCTTACTTGTTCATACAGTGTGAGGAGAGGTGGCTGGAGAAGGAAGTGAATTAATGACTTCCTACTAACAATGACAGATGAGCACTAGAAAAACTATGTGAAAACACCAGAGACTAGATCCATATCCTGAGCTGAGAAAATGAATTATAGTAGATTTTTTGAGTTTAAAAACACTGTAAATCAAACAAACAAACAAACAAACCCAAACCTGTAAATCTAGAGAGAAATTGGTGAGGGAACAGAAGGCTGACTGAGGACAAAGCAAAAGGCTGACACCTTACAACCTCCCCCCTACCCCCACTCCTGGGTGGGACATATGTGACATTCTTTAGGAATCTCCCACCCATCTTAATGTTAATACCTTGCTAGAGGGCAAAATAACCTTGGCAATGGCAAGGCCTCTGGTATCCAGTATCTTTGTAGGTCCTCTTTAGCATATGAAAGTTCTATTGAAACCTCCCTTTTCCTTACTTCCCCCAACCCCATGGTATATAACCTGCCATCCCTCACAACCTCTGGGCAGCAGCTCTTCCTGCCCAGGGGTCCTGTCCCCGTGCTTTAATGAACCACCATTTTGCACCAAAGATGTCTCAAGAATTCTTTCTTGGTCATTGGCTCCGGACCTCACCCCACCAAACCTCACCTATGTTCTAAAACTTAATCAAAATGATGGTTTCATTTAATAAATCTGATATTGTAAAAATTATTTGGGGGGAATGAAAGTCAAGTTCATTACTTCTGAAGATAGGCAAGGTTTTAATTAGGACATACTGAATTCTGAATTTTGAATGGGCAATTTTGAGCTTATTTCTGCATTTCACACCAGGTAAATGTTTCTGGGGTCATGGAGAAGGGCATTCCCTGTGTAACCTAAGACTACTAGAGATTCAGTAACATATTTTTCTAAGCTCAGGTGGGTCTTCTCTCTCATCTGAGATGTAAGTTATACAAATGTGTTACAGACATGTTTTTCTTAAGAGTAAGGTTGAAATCCTAAGAGGGCAACTCATAGACTTGACTGCTTAGGCTTAGCTCCATACTGAAGGAAAAGCCAAATGGAAATACTACTTATTTCCTCCTAGATTATCTATTTTATTTCATCTAGATAAAAATGTTGATATAGACCTAAAAGAGAAGCTCTATACAGAAATGCACATGGTGGCTTTGGCTAGACTGGCTTTCCTATAATTTCTTTCAGGACTACATAATAGAAACTGAGAAGAAATACACAGAAATACATAATGAAACCTAATTACTTTTACAAAATAAGCTTCAGAATGAGGAGTATATGTGATTTTTCTATTATATTTTCAGAGTTCTAAACAGAGATAATAAAAGATGAAACATTTTTCAAATCTATCAATCACAGTACTCTATGTACTATTTCTTGTACACAGAACTGAAATGAATATAAAATGCCACACTGAAAAAAAAAATAATAAGATGTACCAGGACACTGAGCTAAGGCAACACGGTGCTAATAGCATATTACTGAGAAAATATACAGCTGAATGAACTCTAAAAAGCATAAAAGCCATAATAGGTTCTTATCATGCCTTTTCTGTTGATAATGTAGCTAGTTCTTGGTATTTTCTTTCGATTGCCACATTTGTTCTAGATATGTAAAATAGTACCATCCCAAAGATTCTCAGAGTGATTTACAGAGGGCACGCCCTCAGGAAGAACCTGTAGGTAAAGGTATAAGCAAAACAGAGGAGGACAAGAAGATAGGAAAAGTTGTGGTTTTAAAATCCAGATTCAGACTGATCCCACAGCAGCTATGGGATGGGGAGTCACCAGAGAGGTTGGCCCTGCTGAGGGAGAGGTAGTTGGGCCAGCTGAGGTAGTAGAGCTGGTAAAGCTCACCCTCCTGGACACCTCTGCATGGAGCATCTTCCTTCCGTCGAGGGGAACCTTTTAGAGAAAGGGACAGATATAACCTGTCAGAAGCCAATACCCACAACTGAGAGATGGATCAAAAAAGCCAGTAATGGGAATCTGGATAGGCCCAAACAGCATACCAAACACTGAAATTCTGATGTTGCTTTTTAAGTAAGAATAATTAAGAAGAATGACAGGTAAGCTACTGTAACACCCCTTTTAAATAGAAAAAATAGTCTGGAAATGGCATTTGGTGGATTCTTTAGTTATGGCATATGAACTATAAAGGTATTGAAGTAGATGCTTTAAATTAAAGACAAATACCATTATAGAGTTCCTCAAAAAGGAGAAAAAGATGTGTTTCCAAGCATCTTCCTGCTGTTCCTCTGCTTCAGTCTGCTTAAAGAAGTTGGTTGTTAATACCCTCACTTCCTGAAGCTCATTACCAGAAAAATTCTATTTTTTTATGCAGCAGGGATTCTCAAGTTGGGAATGTGCCCCCTGGGTTGTGAAACCTTGAGGCTATTTACATGAGAACTGAGAACAATCTTATTCAAGGAAAGTGAGAGTCTAACCACCCAAATTAGATTCAAGAACAGTGGTTTGGATTCAGATGGGATTGGAGATTTGCTTTGAGCTCAGTATGGGTCACATATTCTATCACAGCCCCAGCCACTGTCCTTGTGGCAGTCAAGGAAGAGATAAGAAAGGGGAAGTGAAAATGTTGGGTTGGTGGGCTCCGGGAGTGCAGGAGGAACAATGGAAATGACCACCAGGTCCCACTGTCTTCCAGCCTCCTTTCCCCGCCCCTTTCTCTCCCTTGACTCTCCCGCCAAAAGGATGCATGCCCAGGTCACCTCTCTATAGGTAACCCGATACCTATGCAGGAAACAGATAAAAGACACACCCCCCCCAACTCCCTCCCAGTGCGACTTCCCCCACTCCCCTTTCCAGAGCCAAGGAACCTCCCCGGAGGGTGCCCACCTCTTCCTGGCATGACTTTCCTGGCTCCCCTTCTCCTGAGCCTCGAAACTTCACCAGAGAGTGCCTTTAATAAATCTTGCCTTGTGCCCACTTTGCCTGGTGTCGTGTTTATCTTGCCTATAAAACCTTACAGAAAAGTAAAAACCACCTCACTAAAACTCTGACAGTGTAAGGCAGCCTTACTTAGTGGTCTAGCCATGTGGAGTAATGTAGATCTACCCTACTTTAGGTGATATTTATGGCAAAGGATGCATCTATGATGAGGGAGCAGGAGGCTGGCTGAGGACAAAGCAAAAGCTGGCACCTTGCACCCCCTCTCCACCCGCTCCCCTCGGTAATTTGTGTAGTACTCCTCAGGCACCCCTGACTGCCATAAACGAGAAACAAATAGTTAACTTGCAGAGATCACAATCCTGCAAGACAGGAATCTCCCTTGCTCTACAAATGTCCTAGAGATCTACAAACAAGGAGGTTCCCTTATCAATAGCACAAATTTCCAGAGGCAAATAACTCTCAGTTCCTCAAGCCCTAATGTCCCCCTCCCCATCATAAACGAAACTGGAGGAGGCTGAGGTAGAAGGGAATGTAAATGACAGCAGGATCCTAACATCCCACCAAGAATCTCCCAACTATCTTGATGTTAATGGCTGGCCTAAAGACGACATTGATCAAGCCACAAGGGCAAGGCCTCCTCCCTGCACCTCCTAGGCCCTCTTTAACATATGAAAACTCCGTCGAAACCTCCCTTCCCCTCACCTTCCCCCAACTGCAAGGTATATAACCTGCCATCCCTCACAACCCAGGGCAGCAGCTATTCCTGCCCAAGGGACCTGTCCCTGTGCTTTAATAAACCACCATTTTGCACCAAAGATGTCTCAAGAATTCTTTCTTGGTCATCGGCTCCGGACCTCAGCCCACCAAACCTCACCCAGGTTCTAGAACCTCATCATCTATAAGCCAAAGGAAAAAAAAAAAAAAAAAACAGAATGAGACATAAAGCCTCCCCCACACCCCCACCATGGCTTGGGATAAGAGGCTTATCACAGTCAGATTACAAGGAAAGAAAAGGACCGAAGGAAAGTTTAATCTGTTTCTAATGCCTGCTAGAAGAAAATGGTAGATGCTACATTTAGGCTACAGGATAGCCCAAAGAACAATGTCAAGATCTCACCAATGTAACTGGAAAAAATCCTAAGTTAATAAATGATTAACATACACACACACAAATTTGTCAACAGAAACCCCCTGAGAAAGTTCAAGCATTGGACATATATACATATGAATATACCTAAAAAATGTGTGTGTGTGTGTGTGTTATAGAATTGAAAAATACAACGACTGAAATGAAAAATGAAAAATTCACTAGAGGGATTCAACAGATTTGAACTAGCTAAACAAAGATTCAGCCAACATGAAAAAGTGTCAGTTGAATTTATTCAGTCTAAGGAATAGAAAAAAAAAAGGCTTTGATTTATCTTTAACTGAAGATGGTATTTAAGCCAGAATTCTAAGCCACCTCTGAGACTTTCATTTTCGCCTGAGTTATCTCCCATGTATACATGAACCTTACATGTATACATGAAATACACACGTTAATAAACTTGTTTGTTTTCCAAGAAAGAAAGAAAAAAGAATGAAAAATAAACAGAGCCTCAGAAATCTGTAGGGCATTATGAAGAACACTAATATATGCAAAATAAGAACCCTTAGGATGGAGAAGAGATACAGGGGGAAACACTGTTTGAAGAAATAAGGGCCAAAACATTCAAAATTCAGTTTTAAAATTTTAATTAAAAATTTAATTTAAAAAATTAATCTAAACATGTAAAAATTTCAGTGAACTGAAGCAGCAATCCAAAAACTTCTCACATATAACAGCCAAAACCCAAATGTACTCATTGGTGAAGTCTACTAAACATTTTGAGAAGAATTAATATCTATCGTTATATAAATATCTTTCTATTAATATGTATGTACATGAACACTTCCCAAGACATTCTCTAAGACAATGGTAAAAGAAATGAACACTTCTGTTTATGGCCATTTGATTTTTTAATAAGGGTACCAAGACAATTCAATGAGGAAACAATATTCTTTTCAATAAATGACGCTGGGACAAGTAAATATACCCGTGCAAAAGAATGAGGATGGAGTCCTACCTTACACTGCATTAAAAAAAAAAACTCAAAATAAGCTATAGACTTAAATGTAAGAGGTAAAATTACATGATTTTAGGAGGAAACATCAGAATAATTCACCATGACCTCAAGTTATATAATGTTTTCATAGATATAGTGCTGAAGGGGTCCATGCCTGGCTAAGTTGTTAAGAAATCTGACTTTGGCACAGGTCATGATCTCAAGGTCCTGGAATCAAACCCCGCCTCAGGCTCCCTGCTCAGCTGGGAATGTACTTTTCCCTCACCCTCTACCCCTCCCCCTGCTCATGCTCTCTCTTTAATAAATAAATAAAATCTAAAAAAAAAACATATATATATATATATATATATATATATATAAAACTCTGAAAAGCCAAAGTAACAAAAGAAGAACTGGATAAATTAGACTTCATCAAAATTGAGCTATCTTCCATTAGTTGAAAAGAGAAATCTCAGAGTGAATTATTTTTCAAATTGCATATGTAATAAAATAATTTTATTCAGACTACATGAAGAACAATGAAAACTCAAAAATAAAAAGACAGCCAAATTTTAAAATCAACAAATGACTCAAACAGACCTTTCTCCAAAGATGACGTACAAACTGACAATAAGCACATGTAAAGGTACTCAACATCTTTAGTCATCAGGGAAATGCAAATAGTAACTATGATGACCTACTACTTTATACTCGCTAGGATAGCTAGAATTTAAAAAATTACAAGAAGAGTTAGCAAGATGTAGAGAAACTGAAACCCTCATTCACTGCTGATAAGATTTTAAATTGTTACAGTTACTTTGTGAAATAGTTTGGCACTTTCTTAAAATATTAAACATCAAGTGGCGCCTCAGTGGCTCACTCAGTTAAGTGTTTTCCTTCGGCTCAGGTCATGATCTTAGGGTGCTGGGATAGTCCTATATCAAACACCCTGCTCAGCGGGGAGTTTGCTTCTTCCTCTGCCCCCATCCCACTCATGCTCTCTCTCTCTCTCTTGCAAAAATAAATAAATAAAATATTTAAAAAGATATAATACACATCAAATTATCCCATGAACCAATACCACTCTATGATATATAACCAATTAAAGGAAAACATGTAGCCTCACAGAACTGTACATGAATATTCATAGCTGTTATATTCATAAGAGTCAAAAAGTAAAAATGATCCAAATGTCCATCAACTGAATAGACAGTGAATGTCTATGCACAGAGAACATGTGATATATCCTTACAATTACTGGAAATAGAAAGGAATTAAGTATTGACTGACTTAGAAAACAAAGAGAATAATCTTTGAAAAACTTCCAGATTTAACCACAGAAGTTCAGTATAGGAGCCAAGAGCCAGATAAACTACAAATACATTCTTTTATATATATATATATAGATAGATAGATAATTAAAAAGAGTAACTTAAAAAATCTTTTATATATATATATATATATAGATAATTAAAAAGAGTAACTTAAAAAATCTCATCCAAATAATGATGCATATAAAATAAAATTTCATCACTAGAAAAACATGGTATTCATTGAAGGGAAAAACTCAATTGTATGCCTTTTTCTAGAAACAGGAAAAAAATATATATAGTTCATTTAGAAAAGTAAACGTGCAAGAATGGCCAAGAATTTTTGTAACAGATTTGTAATGACAGAAAATTTGTCACACCAATTACAAAAAGGTACAATAAAGTTGTTTAATTAAAAAACACCAGTAAAGAAGTGGACATATAGATAAATAGACATGCTGACCAGATTTCCCCACAGCAAGTAATCCAAGAGTACAAGCTAGATGTGGCAATCCCTTTTCTGACCTACACTGCAAGTCACAAACCACCACATCTGGAATATCCCAAGGGTAATATATCAGCCTTATGTGATGTGGGAGGGGACTCTATAAGGGCATGAATACCAAGAGGTGAGGATCACTGGGAGTAATTTTGGGGAATGGTGAGGACAAAATTCTAGTACGAAACTTCTTAGAACTGTTTTAAGAACACATTAAAAAAAAAAAAACCTAAACTTTTGTGTACATGGTAAAATTAAATAATATGTGAAGGACAAATTGAAATATCTATAACAAATGCTGGAAAAAAGTACTTACTTGGACAGAAACTTACGGAAATATTACATTCTTCATGTGGGTGCAGAATCCCACTCAGCACACTAATCTTGAATATGCCATCTTTGAAAAGTTTCCCAGTGCCACTAATATCCAAAGCCCATTCCACATCTTGTTTTGAAGTATTATGTAAGACAAGATCCTGTTTACAAAGAAAATAAATAAATAAATAAGACATTTATAAAAATTACAATATGCAGTATAAAATTTAGCTTCTTTTACCATGCCAACTTGAAGAACCTATGTACAAAATCAAATGATTAAAAGTGGAATTCATGAAGAGATCGTTTAAAAAGTGATGTTGGGCAAAAAAGTGGTATGCAAGTGTGTTCATTGCCTATTAACAACTATGAAAAATACACAAAGGACAGTGGGTAAAATAAAAACATCAACATAGCTATGCTAGCTAGCAAGGATGGAGAGAAGCTGCAATCCTCACTCATGGTTGTGAGACTGTAAAATGGTATAGTCACTTTGGAAAACAGTTCAGTAGTTTCTTATAATGTTAAACATATGACTACCATATGACGCAGTATTACCACTCCTAAGTATTTACTTAAGTGAAGTGAAAACCGATGTGCACATAAAAATCCGTATGTTAGTGTTTATAATAGCTTTGTTCATTGCAAAACAATGGAGGAAGAAACCCCAAGATTTCCTTTAAATAACGAATGGATAAACATTCCATACAATGGGCTAAAATTCAGTGATGAAGTAAGTGAAGTATTAATTCAACAAAAACATAAGTGAATATTAAATATATCTTGCTAAGTGAAAGATGCCAGACCCAAATGGCTAAATTTTGTATAATTAAATTACCTGTCAATCTGGAAATGCAAAATTGCATGGATGGAAAAAAACGAATCAGTGGTTGCCAAATATTGGTGGAAGGAGTAAGAGCTTACTACAAAGGGGTTACACTGAGAATTTGCAGTGTCATGAAACTGTTCTGTAATGTATTGAAGTGGTAGACAAAATTATTCTATGTATTTTTCAAAACCCATAGAACTGTATACTACTAAGAATGGATTTAAATGTATGTAAATTAAAAACAATCAAACAACATGTTGAGAATGCCAGGATGGATTGTAGAATTCAACACACTATATTACAGATGTATGAAACAATATCACCAAAGTTAGTGGGGGTGAGGAGGAATGGCTTAAGTAACAGAAAAACTATGTTTTGAATGGAAGCTATAAAGTTAAAGACCAAAAAATAGTCTTTATAAACACTGTTGGTAAATATGTTGGTAAATATGTTAGCAATTCTAGCTACAGGTTAAAAATTCTCAAACTTCCTTATACACTACAGTTAAAAAGTAAGAAAATACAAAAAAAAAAAAGTAAGAAAATACATTATGAATAAGAGAACCACATTTCTTATGGTCAGAGAAATTAGTTAAAAATGAGGAAGGAAGAAATACTGGAATAAACTTTGTGTTAGATTAGATTAGATTCAGAAATACCAGTTCGAATTCATCTTTAGGTAGTTAGCTAAATAGATGGATGATAACAATAGAATGATAGATAAATTATAGATATATTTATATTTACAAGTTAGTATACAAATATTTCCTGATTCTATATGCAAAAAGAACTTAGAACATGTGACACCCCAGTAGCAGTTAGCACACCTAGTGTACAGATCTTGGTTACTAAATGCCATTCTTCCAAAAATGGCAGTGGGGTTTCTTGGAGAAAATATCGATTCTAGAGCTAGAAAAAAATAAAATAAAAGATAAACATGGACCATTTTTTAGCACCAGAAAGTATGAGAATGCTTAAAAATCATAATGATGGGGGATGCCTGGGTGGCTCAGTCAGTTAAACGTCTGCCTTCAGCTCAGGGCATGATTCCAGGGGCCTGGGATCTAGTCCCATATCCAACTCCCTGCTGAGCAGGGAGCCTGCTTCTCCCTCTGCCTGCTGCTCCACCTGCTTGTGTGCATGCTCTCTCTCTCGACAAATAAAGAAAATATTTTTTTAAAAAATCATAATGATGGAAGCATGTCAAAAGACCAATCTAAAAGAATTCCAAATGGCCAGAGCTGGAACAAATTTAATAACAAAATAAATAATGTAATATTGATTGTAACTGAATGTATAAATATTTGTGAGGTGACACGGCATATTAAGTAATAAAATAACTAATAAAATAAATAAATTTTCCTTGCAGACAAATTCCAAATAATATATATAAATCCCCCCTCCAGAAGGTACAGTTTGACCCCCAACACCTTGAGTGTGGGTTGAAATTGACAACTCACTTCTAAAATGCAGTGTGTGGGGCACCTGAGTGACTCAGTGGGTTAAGCATCTGCCTTTGGCTCAGGTCATGATCTCAGGGTCCTGGGATTGAGCCCTGCATCGGGCTTTCTGCTCAGAGAGAAGCCTGCTTCCCCCGCCCCCCTCCCTGCCTCTCTGCCTACCTGTGATCTCTCTCTGTGTTAAATAAATAAATAAAATCTTTTATAAATAAATAAATTAAATAAAATGCAGAGTGTGAAAAAACAGAAGCAGTTTATCCAACTTTTTTTTCAGTTCTCCTGACATATATCACCAGTGATAAGTTATGCTGATATCATGTACTCCCTTCACATGATGTGACAAAAAAGACAATTCACGTCTGTTACATTCTGCCCCAAAACCCATGAAAAATAAGAATGAAGCTGAATCAGGTGGGAAAAATCAGACCAGTGAAAATTAAAGAACATTCTGCAACAGTACCAAAACAGTACTCTTAAAATATAACAAAGTCATGGGGCGCCTGGGTGGCTCAGTGGTTTGGGCTGCTGCCTTTGGCTCCGGTCATGATCTCAGGGTCCTGGGATAGGAAGCCTGCTTCCCCCCGCCCTCTCTCTCTCTGCCTGCCTCTCTGCCTACTTGTGATCTCTGTCTGTCAAATAAATAAATAAAATCTTTAATATATATATATAACAAAGTCATTAAAAAATGAGCAAGACTGAGAGCCAGTCATATATCAGAGGAAACTAAATGAAACATGATACCCTTAATTGAACCCTGAAACAGTAAAAGGACATTACTGAAAAACTGGTGAAAAACAAATACAATCTATGGTCTAACTAATAATTTTGTTCTAATGTTAATTTCTTAAGTCTGAAAAATATTTTATGCTGTATAGGTGTTAATAATAGGGAAAGTCGTGTAAAGAATACATAAACTCTTTGCACTATGTTTGTAATGTTCTGGTAAATCTGGGAGCTATATGCAGGACTTGTGTGCAGACTTGTCTCTCCAGTACAACATACTATTAAAATAAAACCCTCAACTAGGTATTGTTTTAACTTTACCCTTCAAAATTTGAAAAGTACAGAATTATCCATACAACTGGCAACACAACAAAATAGTGTACTTCATCTCTTTCTAAAGTATGATTGATTTAAAATATTCAGGATTTTAAAATGAGTCAATTTTATTCCCAAAGTCTCTCAGTACATAAACATCTATTTAAGTCTAATATTTGCATCTTATAAAGAAAAAAAAAACACTTTTAAAACAGAAGATGGAGATGTACTAGTCATCTGAATGCCTCATTTTACTCATTCTGAAATGAGGAAATGTTAGATCTCTAAAAATACTATCCACTTTTCAATCCTATCCCAAGAACAAAACTGATACAGTCATCTGTAAGGAAACATTGTTTAGTATGTATAGTATTGTTAGTTTTTAAATACCTTCATCAAAATGATACATGTACACACCTTACACAAATAATTCAAAAGTGCTTTTTTAAAAAAAGAGAACAGTTGTCCCCAAAAGTCAAGCAAACAAAAAACAGATGACCCACTCAACTCCTCATCAAGAAATCTGCTTCCCTGAAGCAACTAATTTTAGCTAAATGTTGGATCAAGAAATCTGCTTCCCTGAAGCAACTAATTTTAGCTAAGTGTTGGATTTTCTCTAGTTATACCCTGATTCTAAATACAATGTTGATATGGTCTACTTTAGTTTTTTTTTTTTATTGCTGCCTTAAATTACCACAAACTTAATAGTTTAAATGAACACAAATTTATAAAATTACAGTCTTGTAGGTTATAAGTTCAAAAGGCACATCACTGGACTAGGATCAAAGTGTTAGAAGGAACTATGATAGTTTCTGGAGGGCTCTAGAAAAGACTATTTCCTTGCTATTCCCAGTTTCTAGAAGGCCTACACATTCATTGGCTGATGGATTCCTTCCACTATCTTCAAATACAACATCATCTTATCTCTCTACCCTTCTTCTGTCATCACATTTCCTTCTGAGCACAGGAAAGTTTCTCTGGTTTTAACCACTCATGTAATTCAAATGGGACCACCTAGATAATCTAGCATCATTTCTCTTAATCAGAGTCCATCATCTCCATCACATGACACATCAGAAAAATATATTCTATAATACAAGAATTCATGCTATTCACTATTCACGCTAGTTCTTCTGTCAACTTTAGATAATCTCCTTTAATTACCCACTAGGTAAAATGAATTTTACTCCACTTTCTTCTACCATTCCCAACCCTTCTGTCAACTTAATCTTCACATACACATTGTACCTATCACACACCTGTCATTTCACACGTAATATATATGATCAAATTTTAATTTTGCCCCATAAAATATTAAGACTTCTCTGTATTATATATTTTATTATGACTATATAAATATCCATGGCAAATTCAAGTAGTGCATCATAGACACATTTCTTTCTCTGTGGGGCCAATGTGACTCTTTTGCCACTCAAGAGAGAAGGCTCTTGTCTAGATTGTCTTTTATTATGCCAAATGAATAAAATTTCAATGATATAAAATAATCTCACATTTATAAAGGGACTGCTTTTCCTTTGGATTCAATCCAGTTCAGGTCACTAAAGCTTCCCTTCTAGCCCCACATACAAAGTCTTCTGCATCCTTGAAGTTATGTTAGAGTCAGAAGTTTTACTGATATTTTATACTTGAAACAGTCACATGTTAATTTCAGAAGAGATCCTATATTCTTCTCTAACTATAATTTCATATAGGACTCAGCTATTATTTGACACATGCAATGTTAAATATTTTTGCCATGCAATTTTTCTTCAAAGCTAAAGAGGTTCAGAATTAATTGTAGGAAAGGCAATATATAACATAATAAAGAGTTACTATAAATACAAATTTCTAATATATATGCATGAGCTTCCTTTATGCATGTCTTTTTTTTTCTTCTAGGTAGATTCATAATTATGAGAGACAGAGATATCTAGTAAGAAAAAAGACTAGATTTTTATAGAAGTCACCTTATTATATACCTGGATCTTTCCAATTTTTATTATTACCTTTCACCACATTTCCTTACCTGAATGGAACATATGCCACATTAATTTAATCATAGCTTCTATTTATATAAGAAGATACTAGTAAATTAATTCTATTTAAAATATTTTGAATAATCCTATTAAATATATATATATATTAAAATGTATATATAAAAATGAGTATTTGTATACTTTGATAATTACTTCTGAGAAATATTATATGTGTAAGTTCTCTAAAACAAAGTATTCCTACAATATGTGCTTCAGAATAATCAACTCAGTAAACTAAAAACCATAGTAAAAAAAAAAGGTTGTAAACTACATCAATTCTTTATACATACCTGAGTTTTTGTGACCTTGTTATTAGAATCCAAAATATGCAATGGCATTTCAAATACAAAATCAGTGTTGGATAATCTCAATGGTGCTTGCAATACTATGAGAGGAAAGTAAATATACTGATAAAATAGTAAGAGATATTAGCTTATAGATAATTATTACCATACTTTTCAATACAAAATAAGAAATAATAAAATTATGTTTTATTTTTATGTAACCAGACAGAAAACAAAGACATACTTAAAAACTTTTATAAAATATCGTGGCTTATCACATCTATAAAATTCCAGTTTTGTATTTCAATGGTAACTAATTACAAGTAAAATAAAAAAATTACCCTTGAGATATTAAGAGCATAAAATACATTAAATATTGAGCTCAGAATAAAGTAAACATAGTTAAAAAGATCTTTATAATAGAGCTGACAAATGCAGAAGCACAGAAGTGAAAAGAAACTGCCTTTTGCAAATATTTTCTCCCAGTAAGTGGTCTGCCTTTTTGGTCTTTTGACAGTGTCTTTTGGAGAGCATAAATTTTTAATTTTAATGAACTGCAGTTTCTCAGTCCTTCTTTCACAGATCTTGCCTCTGTTATTATATCTAAAATGTCATTACCAAACTCAAGTCCTGTAGATTTTACCTTCTGTTATCTCCCAAAAGTTTTGTTAATTTTGCATTTTACATTTAGTTCTGTGAACCATTTTAAGTTCATTTTTGTGAGGAGTATAAAGTCTGTATCTAGATTCATATCTTTGCTTGTCATATCCAGTTGTTCAACAGTATTTTTTGAAAAAAACTACCTTTTCTGAGCATTACTGCCTCTAATCACAGGTCAAAGATCAGTTGACTACATTTATGTTGGCCTATTTCTGGGCTCTCTTTTCTATTCCACTTACCTATTTGTCTATATTTCTGCCAATACCAAAGTCTCATGATTATTGCACTTTTGTAGAAAGTCTTGAAGCTGGACAGTGTCAGTCCTCCAATTTTGTTGTTCTCCTTCGGTAGTGTGTGGGCTATTGTGAGTCTTTTCCCTTTCCATATAAACTTTTAATCAATTTTGCAACACCTATAAAATAATATTCTGGGATTCTGACTGAGATTGCACTGAATCTCTAGATCAAGTTGGGAAGAAGTGCCATCTTAACAATATTGAGACTTCCTATGCATGAACATCGAATACCACTCCCTTTAATTCTTCTTTGATATCTTTCACCAGATAAATTTCATCATTTGATACCCTTCCTTAAATAGATCTTTTTATCTATATTCTTTTTAATTAATTTTATTTTTTCAGTGTTCCAAAACTCATTGTTTATGCACCACACCCAGTGTTCTATGTAATATGTGGCCCCTTAATACCCTCCACCAAGCTCACCAACCCCCCATCCCCTTCTCTCCAAAACCCTCAGTTTGTTTCTCAGAGTCCACAGTCTCTCATTGTTCATCTTCCCCTCTGATTTCCCCCAATTCACTTTTCCTTTCCTCCTCCTAACGTCCTCCATGTTATTCCTTATGCTCCACAAGTAAGTGAAACCATGTGATAATTAATTTTCTCTGCTTGAAATACTTCTACTCAGCATACTCTCCTCCAGACCCATCCATGTTGATATAAAAGTTGGGTATTCATCCTTTCTGATGGAGGCATAATATTCCATTGCATATATGGATCATATCTTCTTTATCCATTGGTGTATTGAAGGGCATGTTGGTTCTTTCCACAGTTTGGCAATTTTGGCCATTGCTGCTATGAACACTGGGGTAGAGATGGCCCTTTTTTTCCACTACATCTGTATCTTTGGGGTACATACCCAGTAGTGCAATTGCAGGGTCATAGGGTAGCTGTTTTTAATTTCTTAAGGAATCTCCACATTGTTTTCCAAAGCGGCTGCACCAACTTGCATTCCCACCAACAGTATAAGAGGGTTCCCCTTTCTCCACATCCTATCCAACACTTGTTTCCTGCCTGTAGATTTTGGCCATTCTAAATGGTGTAAGGTGGTACCTCAATGAGGTAGTGTCCTTCTGTATGTCTGACTACAGTCTTTAGCTTAAAATCTAATTTATCTGATATGAAAATCACTATCCCAGCTTTCTTTTGAGGCCCATCAGCATGAAAGATGTTTCTCCATCCCTTCACTTTCAGTCTGCATGTATTTTTAGGTTCCAAATGTTTCTTTTGTAGACAGCATATGGACGGGTCCTGTCGTTTTATCCAGTCTGCAATCCTGTGCCATTTTATGGGAGCATTTAAGCTATTCACACTAACAGTGATTCTTGAAAAATACATTTTTATTGACATGATGTTGCCTGTGAAGTCCTTTTTTCTATAAATTGTCTCTGTAAATTTCTGTTCTATGTCACTCTTTGGTTCTTTCTTCTTTTATAGAACCTCCCCCCCTTAATATTTCTTTTAGTACTGACTTGGTACTAAAACCTTGCCAGTCTTGGAAGCTCTTTATCTTTCCATCCATTCTGAGTGACAGCCTTGCTGGATAAATTATTCTTGGCTGCATGTTATTCTCATTTATTGCCCTGAATATGACTTGCCAGTCCTTTCTGCCTTGCAGGTTTCTGTGGACAGGTCTGAAGTTATTCTGATGGTCCTTCCTCTGTATGTAAAGAATCTCTTCCCCCAAGCTGTCCTTAAGACCACCTGTCTGAAATTCTGATCTGTGAATTTCATAATTAAGTGTCTGGAGGTCTTTCTAGACTTGTTGATATTGGGGGGGGGTGTCCTTTCTGCCTCTAGGGCACAAACACTTGTTCCATTTTCCAGATTGGGGAAATTTTCATCTAGAATTTGTTCACCTGTATCTTCTAGTCTTCTCTCTTTCTCCACCCTCTCAGAGATCCCAAAAATTCTGACACTGGAACATTTCATGGCATCATTTATTTCCCTAATTCTGTCTTCATGGCTTCTAAGCTGTTTGTTCCAGGCCTCCTCCTGATCCTTCTTTTCTATCAGTTTGTCTTCTAGTTCACTAATTCGATCACCTGCCTCTGTTACCCAAGCTGTTAGAGTATTTAGATTAGATCGGATCTCATTGACAGCATTTTTTAGTACTGCCAGATCAGCCTCACTTCTGCCCTTAGAGATTCTATGTTGCCACTAATGGTCTTCTTCAACCTGGCCATTGCCTGGATAATTGTTATTTTGAATTCTCTTTCCGAGATACTGTTTATGTCCATATCCAATACTTATGTGACAGAGGGCACAGTCTCTGAATTTTTCTTCTGTTGGGTGTTCCTCCCTCTACTAGTCATTTTGGTGAGAGGTGGTTGAGGGTATATATAGATGAATTAACCACAATCCAGACAAAATGCATCTTGTTTTAGTTTCATCACCCAGCAGTGCTGGCAACAAGATGGCACAGAAGACACCACTGAGGTCTCAGGAAGGGCTCAGGGAGACAGGAGAAAGTCTGTTAGGCACCCTTTCATTTCACCACCTCCTCCAAATAGATCTTGTCAATACTTGTCAATATACTTAAGTATTCCACTTTTGGTTGGGTGATAATATAAATGGTATTTTGTATTTAATTTCAAATTCCATTTATTCATTGCTTGTATATGTGAAAAAAACTGACTTTTGTACTCTAAGTTTGTATCCTGCAACCTTGCTATACTAGCTTATTATTTCCCTAAGTGTTTTTCTTAACTAAATCTTTCGGGTTTTCTACATAAATGATCATGTCATCAATGAATGCAGAGTTACTCATCTTTCCTAATCTGTGTATCTGTTGATTCCTCTTTGTGTCTTATTGCATTAGCTAGGGACATCCTAGCTTGGTTTCTGACTTTAATGAGAAAGCTATGAGTTTCTCATCAATAAGAATGATAATAGCTGTGGGGTATTTGTATACATTTTTTAAATCAAGTTGAGAAAGTTCTGCTCCAGTCCTCATTTACTAAGTTGTTTTCATGAATGGGTATTAGATTTTATAAAATGTTTTATCTCCCCTGAATCTACTGATATGGTCATGTGGCTTTTTATTTTTCTCTGTCCTGTTCATATAATGGAATGCATTGATTTCTGAATGTAAACCAACCTTGCACACATGGGATAAATTTCACTTGGTCATGGTACATAATTCTTTTTACACAATGTTGGATTTGATTTGCTAATATTTTGTTAAGGACTTCTGTATCTATGCTGAGAAGAGATATTGGTATGACATTTTCTATTCTTGTATTGCCTTTGTCTGGTTTGGTATTAGAGTACTATTGCCCTCAAAATGAGTTGGGATGAGTTATAACGTATTCTTTCTGTTTCTATCTTCTGAAAGAGATTGTAGAGAATTGATTATAGATAATTGGTATGACTTCCTCTCTAAATGTTTCTTTTTTAAGATTTTATTTATTTGACAGGCAGAGATCATAAGTAGGCAGAAAGACAGGTAGAGAGAGAGAAAGAGAAGGAAGCAGGCTCCTTGCTGTGGAGCGAGCCCAATGCAGGGCTAGATCCCAGGACCTGGGATCATGACCTGAGCCGAAGGCAGAGGTTTTAACCCACTGAGCCACCCAGGCGCCCCTTCTCTAAATGTTTGATAGAGTCCACCAATGATCCCATCTGGGCCTGGTGCCTTCTGTTTTTGAAGGTTACCAATTATTGATTCAATTTCTTTAATATACTGAGGCTTATCCAGACTATCTCTTATTGTGTAAGTTTTGGCAGATTTTGTCTTTCAAGGAATTGCTCCATTTCATCTGGTTATCAAATATGCATGCATATTGTTGTTGATATATTAACCTATTATCCTTTTAATTTGAAGAAATATTTTCCAAAAAAACTGAAATGCTCAAGATTAAAGTCTTATAGACTAACATTTTGACCTCCTTAAACATTCACTGGGATCCAGATTGTCAGGAAATGATATAATAGTTGGTAATGAAGCCAGCATTGTGAGATTCACTAATATCATGAGAGAACAGGCAAAAATCGACAAACATTTAAGGAACTCATCGACATGAAGGAGAAATAATTCAGCAAAAAATGAGACAATGTAGCAACAGAAAAAAATGTCAAAGGAATCATCATAATACAAGTAGAGAGAAAAATTGTTGTTTTTATCTTTCAGAAGTCTATAAGTAATGAAACAATCAGAAAAAAAGTTAACTCTCATTAGTTTAAAACTGCCAAAATAATTTCTCAAGACATAATAAAGTCAGAAAAATATCCTGAGAAGTACAACAAAGAAATAAGGGAAAGGACAAGAGGAGAGAAAATATAAGATAATTAAAATATATAACATAATCCAAGATGTACAAAACACAACCAATAAAGCCTTAAAGAAAGAAATACAGAAAATGGTGGGAAGAACTTTTCAAGGAAATTGTTTATGAAAACTTTATAGAACCAGAGGACATGAATTTCTATTGAAAAGTTCCACAAGAACATACAACAAGAGAGACACACTAAAATTATCAGTGTGAAATAACAGAATTTTATTCTAAACCAAATTATCCTTCAAGTGTGAAAGGAAAAACAATGATATTTTCAGACATGGAAATTCTCAAAAATTAGATCCCTTTTGCCCTTTCTTTAGAGCCCCTGGAAGATACAATCTACCTAAACAATGCAGTAAACCAAGAAACAGGAAGGCAAGAGATTGAAAAAACAGGAGATTCAAAACAGAAAAGAGTTTTTTAAAAAATATCCACAAGTATAGTGATAGGAAATCTTAGACAAAAGTTCTGCTGCAGGGAAAGTATCTAGTCCATGTTGAAGCAGGAGGTTGCTATGCTCCAGGAAGATTACTTCAAGAGAATAAGTAGATATGACATTATTATGTGACAGACTAGATTATGTGGAACATTGTCCAGACAAGCATAATATAAAGGAGAGCTTTGTGGCATGGGAGGATTTAGTCAAATATCTAATGACAATTGAGTAATTAAAAACTCCAGTAATAAAAAAAAGTTGAAGGAAAATAAATAAAGTAACTATGCAGTTACACTACTTGGTTTAATAATGAACAATATATTGTTATAACAAATCTCTGATAAAAATTTTAATTGAAATTTAAACTATAACTACATTATAAAATGGATAACAGGAGTTAATGTTTCAAGTGAGTGAAGATGCTTGTCACTAAGTAAGTGTTTTCATTAATTAATGAAAAAAGTTACTGCCTCTGGGATGCAGGATAAGCCCTGAGAAGGAGATAATAGATTCCAATTCTGCATTAGCACTATTTTAATTTTAAAATATATACATGTAATTTGGGAGAAGAGAGATAACAGAAAGCTTGTGAGCCTCCTACTGAGCTATCATCCTTCTATTGAGGGGGTAGGTCAGGGAATAACGGACTTGACCAAGCGTCCTTGCAAACATGAAAGTGGAATTCACCAGTGGACTATTCAAAACAAAACAATACAAAACAAACCCTGACATATTACCTGGAATATGAATATTACCTTGAATGTCCAAATGGCCATTCAAAAGTATCTAGAATTTATGGATTTATGAGGCACTGCTGGTAGGAGAATGAAAATTCCTTACTGCTTCCTACTTACGTAACTTATTGAAAGTACAAAAATGGGAAGCTCCAAACAAAAACAGCTTCCTTTGGGAACAAGTTTCTAAATGACATCCAAAAGTTACATGTTAATTCAAAGGCAAAAGGAATCTTAAGGAGGAAGAAAAGGACAATTTGGAAGCTGTGTCTGATAAATGCCAACTTCTCTATGAAGAAATGTTACATGCCTGCCTGATTATACCCATATCATTTGAATCATTAGTAAACTTTGGGGTCAATAAATTATATAATAAAGCGAAGTTTGCTTTGCTATTCCAATACTTTCTGGAAATACAGCAATATTGTTTTATTACAAATTAACTAAGTATAGAAAATGTTGAATGAATTTTAAACCATTAAAAATAGAAAAAAGGGGGCACCTGGGTAGCTCAGTCATTAAACATCTGCCTTGGGCTCAGGGTCCTGGGATTGAGCCCCACATCGGTCTCCCTGCTCAGAGGGAAATGTGCTTCTCCCTCTCCCACTCTGCCTATTTCTGTGCTCACTCTCACTATGTCTCTCTCTGTCAAATAAATAAATAAAATCTTTAAAAAGATAATAAAATAATAAAATAAAATAAAATGAAGTTATTAAAAATTTAGGAAGAAGAACAGAATTACATATATACCAAATCCTAACATGGGGAAGACGGTCTAATCTTTAAAACAATGTTAGAAATTATAGAGGAAATGATAGCTAAATTTCACTATAAAGTGTTTACTGTATAACAAATAAAACTAATGCCAAGCAACAAATCTTAAAAAAATTCACAGTAAAGATGAAAAAATTTAATATAAATAAATAAGGAAATCATTGACATCAGACAAATACACCACAATGATAAAGATAAAATTCATGAGTGGATAATTTACATATGAAATATATTATTACTAGCAAAGATAGAAAAATTTTAATCCTCATAAGTAAGCAAAGAAATTGAAATGATGTACTTTCAATCACATAGAAAAATATCCAATTTCTTTAATTCAATGCTGGTTAGAGTTTATACTGAAGGAAAGGTAAAACAGCATAACTCTTTACAAAAGCTCTTTTGCAAAATGTATCAAGAGCTTTAATATGTATATACATTTTTTTTTTTTGAAAGAGAGAGAGAAAGCCTGAGTGTGGGCTCACTGGAGGAGGGGGAAAGAAGCAAAGGGATGGAGGGAGGGAGGGAGGGAGAGAGGAAAATCTTAAGCAGGATCCACGCCCAGCACAGAGCCCAACCTCACCACCCTGAGATCCTAACCTGAACGAATGTCAAGAGTCAGATGCTTAATGGCTAAACCACCCAGGCATCCCTAACATGTATATACTTCAGAAGGAATGCAGTCAATTCAGGGAACCTCATTTTTAAGAAAATCTAAACAGGGAAAAATTATTATACACAAAAATGTTCAATACTACAATAATTATATGAGTAAGAAAATAAAAGAAAAAACCTAAATCCTTGTGCTTAAATAATCTATAAAAGACACTTACTGAATAAAATAATCTATAATAGTTATCCCTGTCAATTTACATAATTAAGAGTCTATAATATCCAAGTCAAAGTTTCTATTAAAAGTGAAGAGATTTCAACCGAACACAGGCAGTAAGATAACAACTATGTTAAGAAAATAACTAATAAAGGCATAGAACAAAAGAGTAAGATACGAAGATATCAATAATAGTATGCTCTACATATTTGCATTCTAGATGACATTTCTGTGTTTTTAACATCTTCTAATTTTCCATAATGATGATGCATTAATTTTTATTTGTCAAGTAAGTAAATTTTATTTTTCATGTAAGTAATTTAACTAATGCAGAAAACAAAATTAGACAATAATTTTTTCCTTAAAATGATTATTTTAAAATAAGGGGGAAAACCACAGAGCCTCCCTACCAGCTGCAGAATTCTTAGTTCTGTATTTTAAGCAGGAGAGAAATAAATTTCCATATTGTGTGCTACTTTAATGAGGCTTCTCTTACTAGGTGCCAAGGATAATTATCAATTGAGCACTATTTTATCATTAATAACTTAATGTCAGAATTATAAAAACAAAATACTGCATAATAAAGCATAAACTAGACTTAACTTTTTATAAAAAATACTTAAACATATATAATAAAATGCAAAACCAAAGCTTATCAAAAGTAGGGTTTACAAAGTCAATTGGTTTTATATTTGAATATTTGGAGAAAATGAATAAATAATGCTTAAAAACTTAATATACTTACCCTTCTTTTGTTTATTTGTTTTTACTTAACCTTCTTTACATGAGCTTAGTCCTTTAATAACCCATTCCTTTTGGGGGAAAACTTTCTTAAATAAAATTTAAATCATTTCATTATAAATCAAACATATTTTATTTTAACAACTTATATTTGGATTTAATCATTCAAAACTACACATACAATAAATAACTAAACTGACCTTTGTTTTTAGTTATAACCAATTTTTTAAAACAAGTGTCCCTGATCTGAGATTATGTCCACACTGTTGTCACCAGCTAGACCCCAAGACCTAACCTTTACTACCCACCTGCTTGAACTTACTAACATGTGTCTTACGTTTTTGCTTAAGCTCTTCTTCCTACCTTACCTCTTAACTCGGGCAAATGACACTGGAAACCACCCTATACGTGCAGCAACTGCCCTGACAAGACCTCCCACCCACCCCAGACTACCCAGAACTTTTTTTTTTAAGATTTTTTAATTTATTTGACAGAGAGAGATCACAAGTAGAGAGAGAGAGGGGAGGAAGCGGCTCCCTGCCTAGCAGAGAGCCCGATGCAGGACTCGATCCCAGGACCCTGAGACCATGACCTGAGCCGAAGGCAGAGGCTTAATCCACTGAGCAACCCAGGCAACCCTACCCAGAACTTTTGAGCTAAACTTCCAATTCATATCTGCACAGACGATGGACTGAGCTTTGGAATAATCTATCATTACCTTTGCCTCATTATAATACTAAAATCTCTAGCCAAGGAGGGGCCTCAACTTCATTTACATAACATCAATGTAGAGACAACCTAGTTTTCTTGAGGGTCATGTGTGACATTACAGCCACCTCTACATAAGATAAGGAGGTTTCCCTAGCTAAATATTCATCCTAGATCCAGCTGGGTGACTTAGTTAAGCGACTGACTCTTGATTTCGACTTGGGTCATGAAATCAGGGTAGTGAGATCCAGCCCTGCATGGGGCTCCATGCTGAGCTTGGAATCTGCTTAATAGTCTCTCTCTGTCCCGCCCCCACTGCTCACGTTCTTTCTCTCCAAAAAATTAATTAATTAAAAATTAAAAATATAAATAAATAAATATTCATCTAACCCTAAACAAAAGGTAACCCTTCACCTGATGTCAGGGAGTCACAGCTTTAGAAGCCACTGCCCATGATCTCCTTAATAAAGTTGTCTTTGTGCGACAACGTCACCTGGTGCGGTTTCTGTAACTCAATAAGGAGTGAACTTCACGTTGGTTTGGTTACACTATTTCTCAAAATTCATTCTCACAGGAACAATTTAAGTCACACACACAGAAATCATACTATAGTTTACTTTCTAATATTTCTATTTTTGAAAAGTAAATACCATATTCTGAATTTTTAAACTTTTAGCTGTTTTAGTGTAAATGTTTGATATGAACACACCAAGTGAATGTTTCACATTACATACCAGTAGCTTGAACATAACACGGTCGAATAAGTGGTGTTGTCTTTGGAATCATAGGAGAATTTGACAAACGATATTGAGTGTAAAGTTCTGAAGCCTTGAAGAAATTAATCTGAACTTGAATGCTGAAGTCATATGTTGCCACCTGACAGACAAAAAAATACATTACACTTGTGATTATTTTTGCTATAAGAAATTTGTGACACTATTTTAATTGTATGTAAAGTGTACAACTTGAAGATTTGATATACATATCATAATTAAGTAACACCACAATCAGGCTGATTAACATATCCATCCATTTCACAGAGTTATCCTGTACCTTGTTGTGAGAACACATAGGATTCACCCTCTTAATAAATTTCAGGGATGAAGTACAGTATTGTTACCAGAACTACTAAATTACACAGCAATTTTACCTCTGGGTACTTACCCAAAGGAAATGAAATAAGGATCTCAAAGACTTAACCTACACTCCTATATCACTACAGCACTATTCACACAGTCAAGACATGGAAATAACCAAGGGGTAGTGGATAAAGAAAATGTGGTATATACATATAATGGAATATTTTTCAACTTTAAAAATAGAAGGAAATTCAGCCATTTGCAAAAATACAGATGAACCTGCAAGACATTACGCTTAGTGAAGTAAACCAGACACAGAAAGACAAATAATACATGATCTCACTTATATGTGGAACCTAAAACAGTCAAACTCATAGAAGCAGAAAACAGAAGGGTGGTTACTAGGGGCTAGAGAGAGTGAGATGTGGGGAGATGTTGCTCAAGGGGTACAAAGTTTCAGTTATTCAAGATGAATAAGTCCTGGAGATCTAATGAGATATTATGGATTTGGCAAAACAGCAGTTTTAAAAAAAGACATTTTCAAAAAGAAAATTATCTTGTGATGTTGAAAGTTGTTTTTCTTTTTTTTGAAATAAGACCTGGTTTATTTTTCATAAGTCTAAAACTAATTCTTAAAAATAAAAATTAATTTTAAGAATAGTTCTTATTGGGGGCGCCTGGGTGGCTCAGTGGGTTAAAGCCTCTGCCTTCGGCTCAGGTCATAATTCCCAGGGTCCTGGGATCGAGCCCCGCATCAGGCTCTCTGCTCTGCGGGAAGGCTGCTTCCCCCTCTCTCTCTGCCTGCCTCTATGCCTACTTGTGATCTTTGTCTGCCAAATAAATAAATAAAATCTTAAAAAAATAAAAAGAATAGTTCTTATTGATTCAAAATAGACCAAAGACCTAAATACAAAACCTAAAACTATAAACCATTCAGGAGAAAAATCGTAATCGTTGGTGAGGCAAGATTTCTAAAATACAATACAAAACGAATCATCTACAAAATAAAAAGTGATTAAATTATACTTTATCAAAGTTAAAAACACAAAAGGAATATTCTTTGTAAAAACTTATTTGGAAAAGTCACTAAACAAATGGATGACTGCAGCCTTCAACAATCAAGAACAGATAAAATCTGATTTCTAGAGTTACCACATTATAATATTCAAATAACCACTTATTAACAACAACAAAAAAAAACCCCACAATGTATACCAAGAAATATGAAAGCATGACTCAGTCAAAGGAAAAACTAAATAACAGAAACGATCAAAGAGTAAGTCCAGGCATTGGACTTACTAGATAGAGAAAGACTTTAAATCCACTGTCTTAAATCTGCTCACAGATGAGGGACCTGGGTGGCTAAGTCGGTTAAGCATCTGCCTTCAGATCAGGTCATGATCCTGGGGTCCTGGTACTAAGCTGAGCAGGGAGTATGTTTTGCCCTCTACCTCTGCCCCTCCCCCCGACTCATGCTCATTTGTGCTCTCTCTGTCTCAAATAAATAAATAAAATCTTTTTAAAAAGTTGTTCATACAGGGGAACCTGGGTGGTTCAGTGGGCCTAAGCCTCTGCCTTTGGCTCAGGTCATGATCTCAGGGTCCTGAGATCAAGCCCCACATTGGGCTTTCTGCTCAGCGAAGAGCCTACTTCCCCCTCTCTCTCTGCCTGCCTCTCTGCCTACTTGTGATCTCTCTCTGTAAAAATAAATAAATAAAATCTTAAAAAAAAAAGGTTGTTCATAGAGCTAAACAATAGAAAAATAAGAAAATGATATGGGAAAAAATGAGAATATCAACAAAGAGATAGAAATAATAAAAATCAATGAAAGTAAAAGTTGGTTCTTTGAAGATTTTCTATACAAAGTATAAAACTGGGGCACCTGGGTGGCTCAGTGGGTTAAGCCTCTGCCTTCGGCTCAGCTCATGAGCTCAAGGTCCTGGGATCAAGCCCTGCATTGGGCTCTCTGCTCAGTGGCGAGCCTGCTTCCTCCCACCCCTGCTGCCTGCCTCTCTGCCTACTTGTGATCTCTGACTGTCAAATAAATAAATAAAATATTTTAAAAAAAGTATAAAACTTTAAGCCAGACAGTAAAAGGAACAAAAATTGAGACATGAATAACTAAAATTAAAAAAAAAATGAATGTGGATATTACTATCAACCATAGAAAAAGAAGAGAAGGATTCAGGAGAATTTTATCAAGAATTTGTATCAAAAGTCTATAATCCAGATGAAATTGACAGTCATAGAAAAACATAAATTATCAACATTGACCCAAGAAGAAATAGAAATTATGAACAGACCCATAGAAGTGGATAAGGAATCAATAAGACCCACCAAAAGAGAAATTTAGGACCAGATGGTGCCACTGGTGAATCCTACCATATATTTAAAGAATTAACACCAATACTTCTCAAATTCTTCCAAAAATAGAAAATAGGAGAAAACTTCCTCACTTATTCTATAAGGTCAACATTATTGTGATATCAAAGACATGAAGACACTACAAGAAAAAAAAAAATTACAGGGACACCTGAGGGCTCAGTTGGTTAAACTGCTGCCTTTGGCTCAGGTCATGATCTCAGGGTCCTGGGATCTAGTCTCACATTGGGCTCCTTGCTCAGCAGGGAGCCTGCTTCTCTCTCTGCCTCTGCCTGCCACTCTACCTGCTTGTGCTCTCTCTCTCTCTCTCTATCTGACAAATAAATAAATAGTAATTTTATTCTTTTTTTAAAAAATAAAATCTTTTTTAAAAAAAAATAAAATTACAGATCAATATCCCTCATGAATGTAGACAATCTAATCCTTAAGAAAATACTAGCAAACTAAATCTATCAGCATATTACAAGCATTATATACCATGACAAAATGGGGTTTACCCCAAAGTAGTTCAACATATAAAAATCAATCAATAAATGTACTTGCTTCAGCAGCACATACAATGGAGTTGGAATGGTTCAGAGAGGATTAGAGTGGCCCTTGTGCAAGGATAACACAAAAATTTATGAAGTGTTCCATATTTAAAACTGTATGTGTACGTGTGTGTGTGTGTGTATAAATAAAATACTCCACATTAATTGAAGGAAGAAAAATGGTAATGCCAATTGATACAGAAAAAAATTTTGACAAAATAATACATCCTTTCATAATAAAAGCACTCAGAATACTAAGAACAGAAGAGAACTTCCTGAATACACTAAGGAACACTTTTAAAAACCCACAGTTAACACCCTGTTTTAGGGTAAAATACTGAAAGCCTTCCACCTGAGATCAGGAACAATATAAGGATGTCCTCTTTTTGCCAATGTCATTGAATAATGTACTAAAAGTTCTAGTCAGAGCAAACGGGCCAAAAAAAAAAAAAGAGGGTGGGATACAAGGCATTCAGATTGGAAAGAAAGCAGTAAGACTATATGTACTTGCAGATGAAATGATCCTGTATAGAGAAAACCACAAAGAATCCACAAAGAAAGTGCTAGACTTAATAAATGAATTCAGGAAAATTGCAATGTACAAGGTCGACAAACAAAATCAAATGTTTCTACACAGTAGCAATGAAATCTGAAAAATAAAATAAGCAAACAGTTTCATTTAAAATAAGATTCAAGGGGCGCATGGGTGGCTCAGTGGGTTAAGCCTCTGCCTTCGGCTCAGGTCATGATCTCAGGGTCCTGGGATCAAGCCCCACATCAGGCTCTCTGTTCAGCGGGAGCCTGCTTCCTCCTCTCTACCTGCCCCTCTGCCTACTTATGATCTCTCTGTCCAAAAAAATTAAATAAATAAATAAATATTCAAGGGGTGCCTGGGTGGCTCAGTCAGGCATCCAACTCTTGATTTCATCTCAGGTGGTAAGATCAGGCCCCGTGTTGGGCTCCACACTCAAAGAAGTGTCTGCTTCTCTCCTCCCTCTGCCCCTCCCACAGCTCATAGGTATTTGCTCACTTTCACTCTCTAAAATAAATAAATAAATAAATAAATAAATTTTAAACAATAGTAAGATCCAAAAGAATAAAATTCCTACAAATAAATGTGTGCAAGTTGTGACAAACTTGTACAATGAAAACTACAACACATTGTTGAACAAAATTAAAGTTCTACATAAATGGAAAGACATCCAATGTTCACTGACTGGAAGGCTTAGTACTGTTCAAATGTCAGTACTACACTAAACAATCTATAACTCATGGCAATCCCTATCAGAAATCCAATGGCCATTTTTGAAAAAATGGGTAGGCCAGCCATTAAATTCATAAGTAACAGTAAAGCTCCAAATAGACAAAACAATCTGAAAAAAAGAAAAAGGGTAAAAGAACTCATATTTCTCAATTTTGAAACTTAATATAAAGCTAGCTATTGAACCAGTGTGATAATGGCAAATGGGATTACATCAAACCCAAAAATATCTGTTCATGAAAGTAAAAAATCAACAAAGCAGAAAGGCAACTTATGAAATGAGAGAAAATGTTTGCAAACCATGTATTTGATAAGGGATTAATAACCAAAATATACTAAGAACTACAGCTCGACAGCAATAAAAGTGTTAACTCAATTTTAAAAAAGGCAAAGGATTTAAGTGGATATTTCCCCAAAGAGGATATACGGATGGATATTCAACAAGCAAATGAAAAGATACTCGACAACACTAATCATCAGAGGAATGCAAATCAAAATCACAGTAAGATATCACCTCACATCCATTATCATAGCTGCGACCAAAAATTCAGAAAATAATAAGTGTTGGTGTGAATGTGGAGAAATTGGAAACCTTGTACAGTATTGGTGGGACAGTAAAATGGTGCTAGCAATATGTAAAAGAGTATGGAGGTTCCTCAAGAAATTAAAAATAGAGCTACCATTTAATTCAGCAATCAAACGATCTGAAAGCAGGGTCTTGAAGAGATATTTGTATATTTATCTCCGTAATAGCACTATTCAAAATAACTGAGACAGATGAATGGATAAACAAAATCTGACATAAATATTATTTAGGCTTAAAAATAAAGGAAATCCTGGGCGCCTGGGTGGCTCAGTGGGTTAAGCCGCTGCCTTCAGCTCAGGTCATGATCTCAGGGTCCTGGGATCGAGTCCCGCATCGTGCTCTCTGCTCAGCAGGGAGCCTGCTTCCCTCTCTCTCTCTCTCTCTGCCTGCCTCTCCGTCTACTTGTGATTTCTCTCTGTCAAATAAATAAATAAAATCTTTTAATAAATAAATAAAT
>NC_081575.1:92859094-92908718 GCF_022355385.1 Mustela nigripes
TTGGGTTAAGCCGCTGCCTTCAGCTCAGGTCATGATCTCAGGGTCCTGGGATCGAGTCCCGCATCGTGCTCTCTGCTCAGCAGGGAGCCTGCTTCCCTCTCTCTCTCTCTCTCTGCCTGCCTCTCCGTCTACTTGTGATTTCTCTCTGTCAAATAAATAAATAAAATCTTTTAATAAATAAATAAATAAAATAAAGGAAATCCTGTCACATGCTACAACATGAACGATCTCTGAGAACATTATTTTAAGAGAAATAATCCAATCACCAAAAGACAAATACTATATAATTCCATTTACATGAGGTATCTACAGTAGTCAAATTTATAGAAACACAAAGTAGAATGGTTGTTGCCCAGATTTCGAGGGAGAGGGGAAAAGGGTAGTATTTTTCAATGGGAATAGAGTTTCAGATCTGTAAAATAAAAAAGTTCTGGAAATCTGTTTCACAACAACGTGAATACAATTTAACACTTAAAATGGTTTTAAGATGGCAAATTTTATGTTACATGTTTTCTACCACATAAAAATGAAAACTGAAAACACTGCGCTAAGTGCAAGAACACAGACACAAATGATCACATACTGTATAATTCCTTTTATATGAAATAATCCAGAAGAGACAGATTCATAGAGACTGAATGCGGATTGGTGGCTGCCAGTGGTTCATGGAAACAGAGGTGAGGAGAAACTGCTTTAATATCTAAAGGGTACTGCTTTGCAGTGATTGAAATGTTTTGAAATGGGACAGAGGGAACAGTTACACCATATTGTAAAGGCACTAAATGCCACTGAACTGTTTACTTTTAAAATGGTTCATTTCATGTTATATAAATTTCCTGTCAATAAATTATTTCTTAAAAATATAGGAGAAAGTTGGGGCGCCTGGGTGGCTCAGTGGGTTAAGCCTCTGCCTTCAGCCCAGGTCATGATCTCAGGGTCCTGGGATCAAGCCCTGCATGGGGCTCTCTGCTCAGCAGGGAGCCTGCTTCCCGCCCCCAACCCACACACACACACACCCTACCTAGTGTTCTGCCTACTTGTGATCTCTCTCCCTCTGCCAAATAAATACATAAAATCTTTAAAAAAAATAAATTAAATAGATAGATAGATAGATAAATAAATAAAGGAGAAGTCAATCAAAGGTTTCTAGGAATTTCCCCAGACCCCTGTCATCTGATGATCTCAAGGTTCTAGAGAAATAAAAATAACTGTCTGTGCAAAATGACTGAGAGACTGTATTGTTTCTTACATGAGACTATTCTGTTTATTGAGATTAAAAAGCTTAACTATTCTTCCTACCTAACATTCTTCGTCTTTTAGATGGATGTCTCTGATGAACAGCTCACCAGAAAATTTAAATGGCTTAAACCTTTAAATTCTGACTAGTAATTTCTTCCCTGTGAGCTCATTAGTTAAAAACTAAAGAACCAGGGTAAGGATGTGTGTGTAGGATTCAGAAGTGGCTGCAGCTCCAAATATCAACTTTGGAAAACAAATTGTAGATTTTATAAATTATATAACTTATTAGAAAATTTAAAATTATAAAAAATAAAATTAATGTAGACAAGAACTGAAAATACAACTGAAGTAATGTCAACACTAAAATATTTACACATGGGAAAACTATTAATGCATTTTAAATTAAATTATAAAATATGAAAATGATCAAAATTCATTTTTTCTCAAGTCCCATTTATTAACCATATATTGATTTATTAAAATCCAACACTATTTATGTTTTTATGTTTCAAATAATTTTTACAATATTGATTCTGCAACAACTATAGCTCTATGGTTTCTTGGTATGTTTTTGGAGGTGGAAAGGCAGAATATAATGGGAAAGAATGGCAAATGTTTTAAATGTAGGAAAGGGAATAACAATGATACCACTGATATCATTGGTATCAATGATACCTATCATTGGTAGTTTCTAAGTTTCCAAGATCATGACAACAAGCAATGATGGTTTCAGAGGTACATATACCTGGTGGTTGGCTATACTCATAAAGCCCATGCTTATGAGACAATCTGAAAATTTTAAATAAAATGTATAGTTAATAATAGAAAGGCTATACTTAGAGTTCCAGCCATGCATATCACTCTACTGGGCAAAACACTTGGGTTTTCTTTTTGGTTTTTTGTTTGTTTGTTTATCTGACACAGAAAGAGAGAGAAAAAAGGAACCCTGGTGGGGAAAAGGAGAAGCAGGCTCGAGGGACTTGATCCCAGGACCCTGGGATCATGACTTGAGCTGAAGGCAGGCACTTAACTGAGCCATGCGGGTGTTTTTATTTAACATTAGTTGGCTGCTGCAGTCTGAAAGTGTCCCCTCAAAATTCATGTTGAAATCTTAACCCCCAAAGATGATAATATTAGAAGGTAAGGTCTTTGGGAGGTACTTAGCCCAGGAGGGTAAAACCCTCATGATTGGGATTAGTGCCTTATAAGAGAGTCCACAGAAATCCCTAACCCCTTCCACCATATGAGGACACATTAAGAAGTCCGAAGCCCAGAAGAGGACCCACGCTCTACCATGCTGGTGCCATGATCCTGGACTTCCAGCCTTCAGAACTGTGAAAAATAAATTTGCATTGTTTACAAACTACTCAGTCTGTGGTATTTTGTTATAGAACCTGAACAGACTGAGACACTGGCCATACCACTGACAATTCTATCTTTTGTCATTAAAATCTTGTATAAACAGACTATTCTCGTAACAGAATTATAGAAGCAAAAAATACTATAGCATGTTTTATTTTCATGAATGTTTCTTTATTTTGACAAATCAGAGCAAGCAACTCATTCCCAGGATACTTTATTTCTGCAGTGACTCCAATACAGATATCAAGGAATTGAATAAAGATATATTTCATGTATAAACACTACCTGCTTTCCTATATCAGTCCTTAAAACAATTTTGCTTGATCTTACTTCCCCTAGTATTTATCATTATTAATCTTCAGCAACTAGTTATATTTTATCCCATTTCTTTTTTTCCTATTCTGGTTTATCTTTTTATTCTTATTTTGAGTATTAATATAAATTAGTATTTTCTATCATATATTTTAACAGTATTTATATTATTTTTAGGTTACTATCTTATTCTTTAAGTTTTAGATTTTGTTAATATAATACAAATATATATTTCAAAGTCAAATAGTATCAAAAAGCATGTGTCCCAAACTGTCATCCTCATCTGATTGGGATGGATAGAGATCGATTCCCAATGGAAGAAGCTGAGGGGAATGGAGGAGATCATTGGAAATGTGAAGACAAGGAAATAGGAAGCCAGGATTCTGGATGGACCTCTACATGAATACTGAAATCACTCAGAAAATTAGAGGAGTAGAGTATAGAATATACGAAGAGACTGGCTAGTAGCAATGTCCAGAGATTACTACCCTGAATAAGGGAAATAGTAAACTCATTATATGAAGTTCAAAGCAGCAGCCATTTTTACCAGAAAAAGACCATCTAGAAAAACCCACCCAGGGAGTAAGGCTTCCAGAAAGCATCACCTCTAGAGCCACATCCAGATCCAAAGGAAAGGCTATATAAGGAACATTGCCCTCAAGAGAACCATGTTCATAATAAGAAGACACCATGAAGGGATAGGAAGCCCTAAAAAACATTGAAGACTTATGTAAATATAAAGATCCTAGAGAGCAGATAGGAAGGGAAAGAAAGCCAAGTATGAGTGACCTCAGAGCTATTAGCTAGAGAATCTATTCACAGAGCGCTCACTTTGAGGAATGACTGAGGTTCAGTGTGATCATGATGGATTAAAATCCTGACAGTCACTGAGTACTGAGTCTTGACTGTCACTGGGTCTAGCGCTGGAGCTCAAAGTCAGGGAAGAGAAAAGCAGAAGACAGGAATGGTAGGAGAGGTTTAACACAGAGCATGACTGTCAGCTTCATTCAAGAATATCTGATGTCTTAAATGATGATGATGTTCGTAATTGTCAAATAATTCAGTGTACTGATCTCAGGCCTTAACTGTCTCTTTCGTTTTAAGTATGGGACCTTTTTCCCTCTCAAAACAGATATTTCCTAAAACACTATGTGCTGTATCCACAGAGCTGAGAGTCATTCCCCCTGCCTTCTTTAACTGCCAATTGCGTGTATGTGGGAAATTATACTGGACTTGCTTTCTCATAAATCACATCTTCACAGACAATGTATATAAAATGAGTTTATACCTGAGGTTGTCCTGTAATTACACAGAAAACAAAATTCAGAGCTTCCATGATTTCTCCACCCACATCTAATCCTCGCAACGGAACTGAAAGATACAAGATTTCTCTCTTACACAGAAACTCAGGGATACAGAGAGAGAAAAGGAAATGAGGGCTATCACTGTGAAACCACTGAGCTATCTCCATGAAGGAGAAAATCTTGGAAAGTTTGTGAAGTGTGCCACTTTAAGTGCTTTCCTAGTTGGCGTCATTCAAACAGAGGAATACCTCAAACTGCAAAATGATATTCTGATGAAGACTTCAGTCCCCCAGGCAGTGCTGGGAGATAAAAATGTTTATGCGGCAGGTGTCATTCAAATGTCCTCTCTTTTAATCCTTGAAGGATCATCCTGCCTTCCTGTAAGAATGGTTGTAAATCCAGCATAACACCTGAGAAGCATTTATGCAATGCGAAGGTCACATATCTTTGAAGGACAAAAGTTGGTAGAAAAAAAGAGAGAAGTTAAAAAATTTGACTATTCTCCCTCATTTTCAAGAGCTTTAGGGCAGTTATAGAACAGGACTGATAAGAGCTTCAGAGCAACCAAGCCACTGTAGACTGACTGGCCTGTGCCACAGAGTGGAACGTGAGCCATAGCAGCAGGAAAAAATGTCAAATACAACCTTCTGTGATGATGAACTGTTCTGCACTGTCCAAAAGCCATGCATGGATCTTGAGAACTTGAAATGTGGCTATGTTGACTAAGGAAATTTTTCTTTTTTATTTAACTTTAAAGTTTAATTTAAACACCCACATGTGGCTACTGGCTACCCTATCAGGAAGCACAACTCTATACACTGGCTGAAAAGACAAGTGAGTGGACCAGAAGGACAAGAAAGGCTTGAATGACAATGTAAACAAACCATTCCAGTCAAGGATGCCAAACACAACTATAATTGCCCACCATGTAATTGCCTATCACTTTTAATTGTAGGCAAACCCAGTGCAGTATAGGACAGGAAGGGTTACAACTAGAAAGAAATCCAACCCTTTATGATTTTACATTTGCCTTCTACACAGGTCAACTAAGAGAGCACCCACTAACTATTTACATCTACACACACACACACACACACACACACACACACAGAAAGATAACTTACAGCTAGCTATAAACAGAGTGGAGGATATGTGAAATGACTAGAAATCAGCTAATCCATCTGCCTTGCTGGCACAAATTTATAGAACAAAATCTCACAGGGTACACTGTCTCTGCAGGGTTTTTTGTTTTTGTTTTTTTTATGTTCATCTCTTGTTGGACTGAATTACATTTTGATACTCTAGGTAAATCTCCCTTTAAAATACCCAGTAAATGCAGAATGATTCAAAACCTTAAGGAATGTGTGACACTCCAGAGAACTAAATACATATAATTTAATTTTGTAACAAATTCTTAGAAACCTAGGAGAGCCACAATCTAAACATTAAAAAATAGGTTAATATATTTTTAATTGTTGACAATGTTAAACAGTAAATTGAACTCAAAAAATGAAAATACCAAATTGCATATGAATCCTCCCAAAAAGTCATGTAACAAACTTAAACTGGATTACATACTTTCTCTAATTTTTAGTGACCCCCAGGCTAAAATGCTTTTGTGGATGAATGATGACATTAAAAGCACAGTTATATATTTCTACTATATAAGAATATAAGTCACAACATAGACTTAATAAGAAAACATATAAATTGATCTTAACATACTTAAAAACATATATACTAAATTACTACACAAACTTATTAGTTTCTTTCTCTTCTTTCCCTTACTTTCCTATCAAAGAATGTGTGTGTGTGTGTGTGTGTTTGCATACTTCTGCACATATACAAAATTCAGGCATTGAGTAAGAGAAAGGCATAATGCTTCAAGATATTAACCTGTCACAAAAGGATTATTTTCTTTTTATTGTCTTTATCAAAATTATAAGAGTACAGTTTTGAAAAAATAAAAAAAAAATCCCACATAGCTTATTTTGAAAATTAGCATTCTATTCCCTCCACCATCATATACTTGCACACATACACACACACATACATACAAAAACACATATACACAAATTCAGATGCAATCATTTTCAACTCTCTTAGTGGTTTTAGAATTACCTCAACATAGCTAAATACTAAATAATCTATATGGACTGCAATAAAAAATGAGCCTCAATAAATTTAAACTTATTTAAATAATACAACGTATAGTCTCCAATCACAATGGGATAATACTAGAAGTCAATAACAAAAGGAAATTTGTAAATTCACGAAGACGTGGAAGTTAAACACCACATCCTAAATAACCAATGGATCAAAGAAAAAAACTTACGTAAGAAATTTCACTTTGATGAACTGAAATAAAAACAAAATAGAGCAAAACTTTTAAAGATGGGTAAAACAATGCTAAGAGGGAAATGTATAGCTTTAAAACCTATATAAAAAAAAATAAGATTCCCAACTCAAAACCCTAACCTTCCACCTTAAAAAAAAAAAAAACCAAGAAATAAGCAATAAGCAAGGAAACTAAACTCAAAGTAGGCAGACTTGGTAGACAGTAAAGGATAAAGTAGAAATATATGAAATAAAGAACCAAAAACACTATAGAAAATCAACTACATCAATAATTGAATCTTGAAAATATCAACAAAACTGTTAGATAGGCTGACCAAGATGAAAAGAGAGATGACTCAATTTTAAAATAAAGTCAGAAATGAAAGAAGAAACATTATTCCCTATGCTACAGAAATAAAAATAAGAGAACACCATGAACAACTGTATGCCAACAAATTAGATCATTCTGGTAAAATTTCTCAAGACAAAACAGAAGATTTTACCACCAAAAATACAAACTTCCAGTTATAAGTCCTGGGGATATAATGTACAGCATGGTGACTACACTTAATAATACCGTATTGTTATACTTGAAAGTTCCTAAGATCGTAGATCTTAAAAGTTCTCATCATAAGAAAAAACCTGTAATTATATGTGGTGATACATGTTAACTAAACCTATCGTGGTAATCATTTCTTTATATATACACATATCAAATCATTATGTCGTACACCTGAAACTAATAAACATTATCTGTCAATTATATATCAATAGAAGAAGAATAAATGAAACAAGATGGGATTGGGAGGGAGACAAACCATAAGTGACTCTTAATCTCACAAAACAAACTGAGGGTTGCCGGGGGCAGGGGGTTTGGGAGAAGGGGGTGGGATTATGGACATTGGGGAGGGTATGTGCTTTGGTGAGTGCTGTGAAGTGTGTAAACCTGGTGATTCACAGACCTGTACCCCTGGGGATAAAAATATATGTTTATAAAAAATAAAAAATTAAAAAAAAATAAATAAATAAACTATAAAAAAAAAAAATAGAACCAGGGAAACTTGCCTCAAAGAACTATTAAAGAAAACTATTAAGATATAGACAAAAGGAGGGAGGGAAAGTAGGGGAGACCCATTGTCCTTAGTTTTCTGAAGGGAAGCCAGAGAAATGATTTCAGCAAAATAGAAAGTTCCCAGGAGAGAAAACATAAGTACAAAAAGAATATCACGTCATTTCAGAATTAACATTAGGGAATGAAACCAACATCCAATGGGTTCCATCCAAAGTGGACCATAAGTCAAAGGAAACTCATGAAATCTAACAGGCAATACTAATAAAGAACTGAAGAATGAGAAACAAGAGAAACCCTTCTTTTGTTCTGGAAGCTATAAATTTGATAAAGAGGAATATATGCAAAAAGTATTTTGAAAGTCTGCCCATAATTTGACCTGACAAAGAAATACTACTCATAATTAACAATTGGGATGACAGATATTTTGTATCAAATAATATAATCATGCCACTTCCAATGATGTGGCCTTAATGTTTTAATTGTCTTCTACAGATATATATTTAAGTCAAGATAACATTTCCTAATATTCTATAAATTCCTGACAGCATCAATTTCTTTTCTTCTTTTCCACTGTATTATAGGTTTTTATTTTATTTGCTTCTATATTTACCCTTGTATATATAATTAGTTAAGCATCTAGAAATTATCCCCCAAATAAACTTAATCCCAGCAGAAAGTAATTGTGACTGCAAATTTTTTCCTATGAATATGGAAAATGGAAAATGAAAGAGACTATATAGAAATGGCAAATGACATTTTGATAAGTGTAACTTTATGAAATTGAAGATTTTGAGTGCTAATGACTAGGGGAAAAGTTAATAAACCCAAAGAATACATATGAAAGTTTTGTGTCCATAGGCTAAAAGAATATGTACTATTCATCATGTTTGGATTCCTAACATGGTATCATGAAGGTCCAGTGGGTCAGGAGGATGAGGACATAACATTGTTTTATTCAAGCTCTACAGCTCAGCAGCAGGTAGCCTTGAAAAGTCACTTAGCCTTGCTGTGCTTTGGCTTCTATGACTGGAAAAAGCGGAAAAATCTAAAGTCTCAATGACTGTCTTATTGGATTCATGTGGAAATAAACTGATATTAGATATGTGACTACCTTATAAACTCTGAGTACTATATAATTAGTAATTAAAAGACTGCTACCATAATTTTAAAAATCAAAAATTTATATAAATTTATAACAAGCAAATAGATTGAATTAGTAATTTAAGATAAACATGACAAAGGAAAGCCCAGGAACAGATGACTTCACTGGTGAAATCTATCACTAAATTAAAGCAGATTTACAATATAATCCTTCACAAATTTTTTTCCAAAAATAGAAGAGGAGAGAACACTTCTCAACTCATTCTAAAAAGTCAATATTACCCTGATACTAAAACCAAACAAAGACAGTTGAAGGAAGGAAACTACAGATTAATATTCCTGATGAACATGGATGCAAAATCCCTCAAGGAAATACTTAGGAAACTGAATGCAGCAATAAATAAAAAGAATTATACTCCAGGTATAATGATCAAGCAGGATTTATTCCAGGAATGTAAGGCTGGTTTAACATATAGAAATCAATCAATATAATGCACCACATTAACAGAGGACAAATCAAGATCACGAAAGTAGAAGCCAAAAATTTCTGACAAAATCCAAATTTCTTTTGTGACCAAAATACTCAACTAGGAATAGAAGAGAACTTCCTCAACCTGAAAAAAGGAACTGAAAAAAAAATGCTAATATCCTATTTAAAGATGAAAGAGGGATACTTTCCACCTAATACCAGGAACAAGTTAAGATGTTTGCTCTTACCACTTCTAAACCATATTGTACTGGAGATTCTGGAAATCAGGGAGCAAAAAATACAAAAGGCATCCAGATTGGAAATAGAGAACTAAAATTTTCTCTATTTGCAGAAAGCATATTTTTATAGGAAATTCTAAAGAATCTACTAAGAAACTATTAGAACTATGAATAATTTAACAAGGTTACAAAACACAAGATCAATGTCTAAAATCAGTTGCTTTTCTACACACTTAACATGAACAATTTGCAAATGAGATTAAGAAAACAATCTCATTTACAATCACATTAGAACTATTAGACATAAAATTAAAGAAGTGGGAACTTTGTATGCTGAAAACTACAAAACATTGTGGAAATAAATTAAAACCTAAATAAATGCATAAACATCTCATGTTCATGGATTAGATGTTTTAACATTGTTAAGATGGCAACACTCCCCAAATTGATCTACACATTCTTCACAATCCTTATCAAAATCCAAGCTGGATTTTATTTTGCAGTAATTGGCAAGGTAATCCTAAAATTCATATGGAAGTGCATGAGACACAAATTAGCCAAAAATGTCACTGAAGAACAAAACTGCTTGACTCATATTTTCTAATTTCAAAAATTACTACAAAATATACTATACTAACCAAGACATTGAGTTATTAACATAAAGAAAGACATCTAGATCAATGGAATAGAAATAAAACTCCAGAGATAACCACTTATATTTATGTTTAACTGATTTTAGATTAAGGGTGCTAAAGCAGTTTAATGGGATAAAATAATGTTTTCAATAAATTCTCCTGGAACAAATGGACATTCCATGCAAAAGGATGAAACTAGATTCTTATAGCATACACAAAAATAACTCAAAATGAGTCATAGAACTAAACCTAAGAGGTAATGTTATAAAACTCTTAGAAGCAAACATAACATCTTTATGATTTGGATTATGTAATACCTTAGATATGACACCAATAAGCAAAAGTGACCAAAAAAAAAAAAATGACATTGGACTTTGGTCACACATGTGCTTTACATTGGCAAATGATGATACTCAATATAAAGAAGATGTGAAGAAGAGACAGTGTGCTACCACACTAGAATGTAAGATTTCTACTATAACCTCAAGGTCCAGAAGAATGCAGGGTAGCTTGTAGGTGCTCAATAAATATTTGTCAAATGACGATTATCAATGGAAATATAAATTGGTACAAGTTTAATGGTGGCAATGTGGATAAATGTGCTAATAATTAAAATGTACATACCCTCTCATTAATTTCAATTCTAAGTATCCAAAAGAAGAAAAATAAAGTTCTTAAAAATGAATGTGCAGGTCTATGTGCTGCATTTTAATTTACTTATTGAATGGATACTTACTGATCACCTGATGGGTGCCAAAAATATACTAATGCTACAAATATAATGTTGAATTATATATCAAACTATTTTCCCCCTTGGAATAATAATATGATTGATGGCATAAAGATATGTGACTAAATAAAAAAGTCCACATCTCTTTTAGATTAAAATTTGTGTTAAATTAGTATTAGAAAGATTATTTCCCAACATGAGCTTAAAACATTATGTTACTTCACAGAAAACTAGGAATCAGATAAGCCAAGAAAATAATGTGACCTTGTTCTGGAAATTCTAAACAATGTAATATAAGAAAAATAGGTAAAAATTATAATTATCTAATTGGAAGAAACAAATAACAGTATTTGTAGTCTATTACAATATTCCTGAAAAATCTAAAATAAATTGAAGGATAATTTTAAATAATTGAAGTTTAAAGTGAGATGGACAGTTTTGTTTTGTTTTGTTTTGTTTAAGATTTTGTTTATTTGGGGCACCTGGGTGGTTCAGTGGATTAATGCCTCTGCCTTCGGCTCAGGTCATGTTCCCAGGGTCCTGGGATTGAGCCCCACATCGAGCTCTCTGCTCAGCAGGGAGCCTGTTTCCTCCTCTCTCTCACTTTCTGACCGCCTCTCCACCTACTTGTAATCTCTCTCTGTCAAATAAATAAAATCTTTAAAAAAATATATAAGATTTTGTTTATTTGACATAGAGAGGTATAGTAAGAGAGGAAATACAAGCAGAGGGATTGGAAGTAGCAGGCCTCCTGTTGAGCAGGGAGCCTGATGCAGGGATTGATCCCAGGACCCTGCAATCATGACCTGAGCTGAAGGCAGATGCTTAACAACTGAGACACCCAGACACCCATGTTTTGTTCTGCTTTCTTAGGTTGGCTCCATGCCCAAAATGGAGCCCAATGCAGGCCTTGAACTCAACCCCTGAGATGAAGACCTGAGCTGAGATCAAGAGTCGGATAGTTAACTGAGCCACCCAGGTACCCCAAGATAGACAGTTTTATACATATTTCACCAACATTATTTTCAAAATTTAAGAGCAAAAAATAAATAAAACACAAACATTTACACAGCAAAAAAGATCATAGAAAAATAATTTTAAAATATTCCAAAATTTTGCTGAACAGCATAAAATCCTTTAATAAAATAAAAGGCCTGGGGTGCCTGGGTGGCTCAGTCCATTGAGCATCCAACTCATATTCAGCTCAGGTCATGATCTCATCGGTCCTGATTTAGCCCCCAGACAGGCTTGAAGAGTCTCTCCTTGTGCCCCTCCCCCTCCCTGCTCCTGCCCTCTCTCTCTCAAATAAATCTTTTAAAAATAATTAATAAAATAAAAGCCTTTTCTTATTTCTGAATAGGAAGCTGAATTTTAGACAGAAATCACTTCCTTGGGCGCCTAGGTGGCTCAGTGGGTTAGGCCACTGCCTTTGGCTCGGGTCATGGTCTCAGGGTCCTGGGATCGAGTCCTGCATCAGGCTCTCTGCTCAGCAGGGGGCCTGCTTCCCTTCCTCTCTCTCTGACTGCCTCTCTGCCTACTTGTGATCTCTCTCTGTCAAGTAAATAAATAAAATCTTTAAAAAAAAAAAAAGAAATCACTTTCTTGTAATTTTTCTTTAGTTTAATGCAACACAGATCAAAACCCCCATAGAATCTATAGCTATAAACTTGAGAAAATGATTCCAAAGTTTATCAGGAAAAATAAAACAGAAAACTGGCCAATAATATTGTAAAAGGAAAACAGCAGAGGCCACTTCTCTTACCAGAGAGTTAAAAGAATTTTAACAGTAACAACCAGGCCAAATTGTTAGCAACTAAATCACTACTGTTGTAGGGTAGTCTGTTATACAAGAATCCAAGACATGCAATTTTAAATGATCTTTCACCTATTGGATTGGCAGAATATTATATATGCATGCATATATAATCAATGAAACCTAGTTGTACAAACACTATAAGCAAGATTTTACACTGGTACTGGCATTTAATATAATTGGTATAACCTTTTTTTTAAGATTTTATTTATTTATTTGAGAGAAAGAGAGTGCACAAGCAGGGAGAGTGGGAGAGGGAGAAGCAGACTCCCTGCTGAGCAGGGAGCCCAAAGCAGCATGGGTTCCCAGGACCCCGGGATCATGACCTGAGCAGAAGGCAGGTGCTCCTGGTATAACCTTCTTTAGAGAGAAATTTGGCAACTCATATCAACAGCCTAAAATAAGTACATAGAGTTTGACCCAACTATTCTCCTTCTAGAAAGACATAATGAAAATAAATAATGTGAAAGTAAACATTTATGTATAAGTATGTTTTCTACAGCATTTATAAAGCCCCAAAAATGGGAGAATCTTAAATGCATAGTAAGAAGGATTAGTTAAGGGACCATAAATATGATATAGCCATTAAATAATAGGATAGATCATCCTTTAAAAATTAAAGCATATTTAGAATACTTAATTCAAAAAGTATCATTTTAACTAATACACTGAATAAAAATGTGGGTGAAAAATATTTAATAAAGTATTACTTCTTTACAATTATAGATATAGTAATATAATAAGCATAGAAATATGAGGGAGAGGAAGAAAAACAGAGAGAACCCCATATATAACCAGAGGTCATTGTCAAGGATTAGGATTTATTTATTTTATTTTTTCTTTCTGCTCTTCTAAACTCATTTTAACTTTAATAATAAACCTTCATAAGCAGGAAGAGATTATCATTGACACACTTGATTAAAATATTAAGTTAATGCTAACGAAATTTGCAAATGGTCAGGGTATAAGAGATTTGAGATATTAGAATACTGTAAAACTTAAAAACAGAAACATCTTCTGAATCTCCTCAAATCATTTGTTTATTATGTCTTTTGTCTGAATTAGAAAGACAAATTAAAAATACCCTGATGATATTTCATGCACTTCAAAGTCCTTTTGCTGAAAAGGTAAAAGGAAAATCTAAATAATATTTATACTCTGATATTATCTGATAGCCAAAAGTAAGCCAAAGAAAAATATTTGCAAGATAATTTTCAAAAAAAGAAAAGATGTTCTCTCTCTTCCTAGTAACCTTGCTAAAAAGTATCTATCTGGAGAGAGGTTACCAGAGGGGACGTGGGGAGGGGGATGGGTCAAACAGATGATGGGGATTCAGAGTACACTTACAGTGATGAACACTGAGTAATGTAAAGAATTGTTGAATCATTATATGGTATACCTGAAGTTAATATAACCCTGTATGTTAATTATACTTCAATTTTAAAAAAATAACAAATTAAAAAAAAATTTTCCAGAAAAATAAATAAAATTAAAAGGTTCTAAATATCACTGTTCATTAATGTAGATGAAACCTATGGAAATTAAATACAGTATAATATATATCTTGAGTATACTTAATGTTGTCTATAAGACGAGAATTTTCATTTTCTCTAATGTCAGAAAAGCACTTTTGCTAACTCATGCACTACGCTTGCCTACAGCTAGAACAGACATGAGTGAATTCTGTACACTACATCATTCCATGTGAATCACATGTGCACAAAACTAATAAAACATATTCCAACTAATGTACTATACTTAAAAAAGCAAAATTACTCTTCAGCATTTTCTTAAATCTAAACATGTCCCTAAATTTCCTTTATTTTTTCCTCCTGAAAGCTAAGTAACAGCTATCATTGTTCCTAAAATAAGATTTCAATTCAGGAAACTGTACTTCAGTGACATGACTAAAAATGGATAATTAAAGACAGTACCTGGCATTCAATACACTTTCTTATTGCATTATGAATTATTTTCACTTAACTCATTCTGTTCTACACCTATTGGGTTTAAGGCAACATGCTAGTTATGTTGGAATATGAGAACTGTTTGGCCTAAGAATGTTATCCTTCAATTATCATAGAGAAATTTGATTCTTGTTTAGGAGGATGCAGCAACATGACTTTCCACATCATAAGTAGCAAGAAGTTCTTCCCTTGGCACTTATGTTGCAAAATCTCAGAAGCAAAAACATAGGAGAAATGGCCCCTAAAGCTTTGTCAAGTGGTGCCCCTAAAGCTTTGTCAAGTGGTACCCCTTGCTCCTGGGCATATTTCAGGAAAGACATTTTCTTTGATTTTGTTGCTTGTTGTTGTAAAATTGCTAAACATCAAGGAACACGATAAAAAGAACCAGTATCATAGCAACCTGTCTTAAATCCTCAGAGCACATCTTTGATAATTTCTGGTATTGATTCCAAGAGCATTAAACATATAACACTTAAATATAAGTATAAAGCACATGCTGGTTCAAATATAAGTGATTTTTGAGTTAGCATCAACTTTGTTTCATAACGTGTTATACCTTGAATTTTCTAGAGAGCAGAACTGATACCAAAGGTTCTTTATGTGTGTTCTCTAGAACTCTCGAGACATTCTGCAAGTGTGAGCCAGACACTTCTAGGAATCATTTTACTGAATTAAAAGGTATACTCAGGCACACTCACAAGTTAGAAAAAGACTCACTACAAAAAGACCTTAAGTGATGATCTCTGATAGCTTCTGAGTTAGGATTACCTTAATACCACTACTCTCCAATCATATGAATAATAGAAAGCCGAACATACTTCTTTGGGAGAAAATGCTATGCCACATTCCAGAGATGTCCCTTCCTCCAACTCCAAAGAATATATGTCAGGAAATGCAGGGTCTGTGAATTCCCCTATAAAACATTAAAAAAATATTATTTTTTAAAAAGCCAGATACATATCGATAATACCACTGTTAAATATGGAAATGAAACTTTGAGAAGCCTCATAAACGTGTCTATTATGATCAAAAAGCAATTGCTGTGGAGGGCTGCATAAGGTTGCTGCTGGTTAAAGAAAGACTCTTAATACCAAGGTTCCAGTCACCAAAACTGATATTCAAACATGCATCAAACATATATTCAGTCAGCAAAACAAACAGTAAGCCCATTTATTTTTAAATCTCCAAAGTTCAAGGATAAGCATCACAGTCATATGCAGAAGAATGTAGAAAGTAATGAAGGTCAAAGTCAAGTAAGGGACTGAATCTTAGGTCCAAGAAAGTGGGAGACTCCCTCTCCAGCAAAGACAGAGAAAGGAAGACCCAGATCTCCTCTGATGCCTCCAAGAAGCCACACAGAAGATAAACACAATTTTATACAAGGTCACTTATTGACAAAATACAATCACTCCAGATATAAAAGCATTAGGTGAAGATATAGAAAAATTGTCAAATAATAATGTAAATGTCAAGGTTAAAAATTATAACCACTTAAATAAACTTCTAGGAAAAGTTCCTGAAAGATCAAATGTTTATTATAGTAGAACCTCCTGGGGGTGCGTGGGTGGCTCAGGGGTTGAGCCTCTGCCTTTGGGTCAGGTCATGATCTCAGGGTCCTGGGATCAAGCCCCGCATTGGGCTCTCTGATTGGCAGGGAGCCTGCTTCCCCCTCTCTCTCTGCCTCTCTCTCTGCCTATTTGTGATCTCTCTCTCTCTCTGTCAAGTAAATAAATAAAATTAAAAAAAAAAAAAACCTCCACCCTCATCCAAACAATTCTAAAAATCCTATCTTCTCCCCCAAATTTTCTGATTAATCCAAGGAATGATGATAATTTCTATCACCCATTTGTGGAAATGAACTTGAATAACTCATTGCACCCTCCTTCAACTTAATCAATTTCAGTCACCTTGATGAAAAACCATTAAATGACCAAAAAACCTCATTAAGTATATATTAATCTGCTGTTTGTAGTTTGTGGAAAGATACACATGTTATACAGCAAAGAAAACCTACTTAGAATGGGTATATACCTAGAAAATATAATAAAAACAGATGGATACATACTCAAATATATTTGGAATATATGTAAACATATAGTCTGTGAAATGAAATAATCCAAGACAGCTTCAGTAAATACTTCTTTTTTTTTTTAAGATTTTATTTATTTATTTGACAGACAGAGATCACAAGTAGGCCGAGAAGCAGGCAGAGAGAGAAGGGGAAGCAGGCTCCCTGCTGAGCAGAAAGCCCAACGTGGGGCTCGATCCCAGGACCCTGGGATCATGACCTGAGCTGATGGCAGAGGATTTAACCCACTGAGCCACCCAGGCGCCCCAATATTTCTTAAGTGCCTGTAATGTACACAGCACTATCGTGGACAACTCTAGTAGAAAACAAAAATCAGGGACGCCTGGGTGGCCCTGCTAAGCAGAGAGCCTGCTTCCCCCTCTCTTTCTGCCTGCCTGCCTCTCTGCCTCCTTGTGATCTCTGTCTGTCAAATAAATAAAATCTTAAAAAAAAAAAAAAACCTTTAAAAAACAAAAACAAAAACAAAAATTACACACATAGTCGTTGACCTCATGGAGCTAACAGTGTAGCAGGGGAGCCAAACAGGTACACAGCTCTCTTTGATATGAGACAGAAATGGTTAGTACTAAAATGAGACTTACACAATGCCCTAAGTGAGTAAAGATTAAAAAATAATTTCAACCAACCGGACAAGGGTGGGTATGGGGCTAATGACCCATGGGGACTCATGAGGTTTAAGCTAATTTATAAAAGTGGGTGGGATCGCAGACACCAGGAACAGAAGAGGAAGAACCATCCTAGAAGGGAAATCCAGTGCCATTAGAAGGAAACGTGGAACGTAATCTGGCTGCAGTGGGGACAAGGCGACTAGAAAGACAACGTGGAGTCATACCCAAATGGCTTCAACATGGCCTCTCCAACAACTCATCTATCCAATAATCTTGAAATGATCACAAGAAAAACCAAGTCTAATTTGTCACAGAAGGGTATTTATGTGTTAAAATACTTATAACACTAAGATACATCTTCAGAACATTTTAAGTGTAAACTTTGTTGCAAATTGTTAATAATAATTAAGATCAAGGGAAGTACCTCCTGGACTGTGTCAGCAGCCATGCTGCTAAGAACCACTGCTATTGGTAACATGAAACAAACAAAACTTTTTGATCAGAGGAGTGATGTGATAAGATCCTGGCTTTAAGACTACTCTCCAGAACAGGTCCGAGGAGAAAAGCTTGGAGGCATGGGAAGCATTTGAAAAGATGATGCAGTGGTCTAGGAGGGAGGTTTGTGCTAGGGTTAAGGCAGAATTGTGAAAACATATGCACTTTGTGGACTAGCTGTGCAGAATAACCAAGAGGAGTCTGAGATCCAATGAACAAGGTACAATGACAGTAAATGAGGTAGTCAGTGAGAATAAAGTGTTAAGCAACTAAAGTTTCAGCATCCAGACTTAGGAACAAAAAAAAGAATAGAAAATTCATACGTATTTCCAGCCGCCTGCTGTAATCATTCCTGGGCTAGTACACAATGTCCTCTCATACCACGCTCACCTAAACCTGATCCTCCCTCTGTATCACCTCAACCATGAATTGTACCTCCAGTCGCCTACCTCTTATAAACAAAACCTGGGAGAGATCTGAGCCTTGCTCCTCCTCCCTAAGACCCAGGTCCACTTGATAAGCAAGTCAGAGCATTTCTTATGTCTCGGCACCTTTGTACTCCTTTCCTTTCCATTTCCAGCATCACTTTCTGTGTTCAGGCTTGATCACTTCTCATCTGTATGGCCACAACCCCTAGCTGACCTCCTTCTCTCTCTGGTCTTGCCCTTCCCATTCCTACATGTTCCCCCAGCCCATCCTCAACTCTGCTCCAAAAGAAAAATGAGCAAAATTTGAGTCTGATCACACCACTGCCTGGATATACATCCTTTAATGGTGCTGCCTAACCTCCAGGATCAAAGCCTGATCCTTAGTGACATGGATCTCACTTGCCCTCCCCATCCTGTCCCTCTACACTCTGGGCATCCTGAACTACTTACCACCTTGACTCATTGCTAGGCTTTTACTTGCATTCTTTCATATATCCCCTTTTCTTGTGTATCTTCTCATCTTCTTCAAGATGAGGATTAGGCATTGACTTCTCCAAGAAATCTTCCCTTACACTGATTAGTACTTTTCCCTAACATATGCTCCCTTAGCACCAGGTACTCATCTGCCTTACAGCATCTGCCATGCTCTCTGATAATAAGCTGATTCTCTGTTCAGCTCTCATACTGTTAGAGGTGTTCTTCGCTTGTCATTAGATTCCACAGCCACCTTTCTCTTTGCTGCTCTGTCCTGACCTATAGGTCAGTTCAGCTAGGCCCCCTTGCTCTGACTTCATTCTACCACAGGGAGACACCAGTATGTTATCAGAAGGTAGGAGGGATTTCTGCCTTCATGTCTTCGCTGCATTGGCTACGCTTCTGGCAATGGCTGCATTCCTTCACGGCTAAAGCTCTTATCAGTTGGCCCCTCTTTCAAAGTTTCACTGATCATGGGGGTCCAGAAATAAATTGTCTCCTCTTACTCCTTCAGGAGCAAGGTAGTAGCAGCTTCCATCCCTCATTGATTTCTTTTCATCCAGCTCCCACCTCCACAGATAATTCCTTCATTAAACTCTCTTCAGTTAAACCCTTTGAGCAAGTCATCTGTGAATTTCTGAGATCCTGACGGATATACTTGCGTTCATGTCTTGAGAACATGTTAAAATATGATACTGTCTTTATAGACTCAAAGTCTAGTATCTAGCCTATAATTGGTATTCAACAAATATTTATTGAAGAAGAAAGGTCCAAACCAATGGGTGGCAAACCTTTTCTGTAAGGGTCCATATACTAAATTCTGTAGGCTTTGAAAGCCATATGGTTTCTTCCACAACTATTCAACTCTGCCTTTATAGTATGCAAGCAGCCATAAACAATACACAAACAAATAAATGTGTCTGTACTCTAATAAAACTTTATTTATAAAAACATGTATCAGGCCAGATTTAGTACACAAACCTTATTGTGCCAACCCCTAGAGTAAACAAATGAAATGTCTTTGTAGAAGTGCCTATCTCTTATTTTATTTTTTTTTTAAAGATTTTATTTATTTATTTGACACAGAGAGAGAGAGAAAGAGCAAGAACACAAGCAGTAGGAGAGGGAGAAGCAAGCTTCCTGTGCAGGAAGGAGCCTGATGCGGGGCTTTACCCTACGACCCTGGGATCATGACCTGAGGCAAAGGCAGAAGCTTAATGACTAAACCACCCAGGCACCCCGAAGTACCTATCTTTTAAATTTAATGTGACATAAAGATACTTAATACATGAGTAAACATATAGAGAGGACTCTCCAAAGACATTTACCTGAAACTCTTGGGCAATTAAAATTAGCAATTAATAATTCCATTTTGATTTATAGTATATACTTATACATAAAACTTTTTTTTTAACGTATACATAACATTCTTAACTACATTAAATCAACTAACAAGCCTGGTTATACGTTATGCGTTACCAAAGTATCCTGATGTTAATACTGATATATTTCTAGAAATAAAACCATGCACTGAATAATTAAAAATACTTCAGAACAACTGCCCTTGACATATTTTTTAACATTATACCTTAAAACAACTTGAAACTGTTTTACAAGAATATTATTATAGTATAAGAGCTATACCTGTTCTATCTTTAAAATCCAAAGAAAAATATTCAAAGTCTTGTAGATTAAACTCCACTCTGGCACGTGTTATACCTTTGTTTTTTATTATAAATGGAATAATCTGAGTAGCACCAACATAGGTACCACTGAAGTTAAATACGTCCTAAAATTTAAAAAGAGAAAAAGAATTAGAAAGCAGAGTAATATTTCATAAAAATAATATGAACCAAAATTACACTTTAAAAGAGTAGACCTTAAAGTTCTCATCACAAGAAAAAGAATATAACTATGTTTCACAATGGATGGTAACTCATTTTGCAATACATACAGATATAAAATCATTATTTGGTACACCTAAAATGGACATAATGTTATATGTCATTATGCCTTGAAAAAAAAATGTATCATTATTTTTCATTAAGGGCATTATTAACTACTCTCCTCTATAAAAACTGGCCACATTTTCCTTCCTCTCCCGTACCTCTGATACATAATTGGTCACCAAATCCCTTTTATTCTGCCTCTTTTACCTCTTATCCCTAATGTAATTGTATGAAGTAAATAATGCATTACTTTTCAGGTCATTTCTAGATTTGTACTTTCTTCAATTCTCCTCTCCACAACAAAGTCACAATTAAACTAACTGAAAATCTGTACTTCTTATCTTAAAATGTGATGATTCTCCTCCAACTACCAATGTCCAAGTTCCTCAGCAGGGTTCATAAACTCTTCCCCCACTCACTTCGTACTTCAGCAAGCTGTATGACTTGTCCTTTCCAACCAATACCTGATGCTTCACTCTCCTCTGTCTGTATTAGTGTGTCCCTTCCATTAGGAAAGCTTTCCTCTAACTCATAATTGCTATCCTTCAAACCCCAGTTAGATAAACCATATTTTATGACACTGTGCTCGGAACTACTTCTGTTCCTTATATTTACTTACCATTACAACACCATAAAATCTGTTTATTTGTTTACAAATCTGTCTCTCCTAGCAGACCTTAGGCCTGATTCATTTTTATATCTTTAGCACCTGATGCCTCGCTTAAATAGATGTAAGGAATGTTTACTGAATGTATCTTAACTATCTTATATGCCAGGTATGTGCCTACATCACAGAGTTCTATAAAATTCCTCTTCATAGCCTTACAGTTACTTAGTAAAAGAATTACATGTAAGACTAAAGAGAAAGTGGCAACAGTATCCTAATGTTGAGGGAACTATTACATTAAGGTCAACTGGCCACTGTTTCTCACACTTAAAATATCAACCCATTTCTACAGGGTAAATCTGTAAAATCCAATATGGGTAATGAAAGCTTGATGCAAAAGATCATTCCTCTTATACTATTCTGGCCTTGTACATATGCTCATTTGGATAAAATGTCCTAACTGTTATTAAGATACATATTCAACACCATACAATTATTAAAGCTCTTACTGATGATGCCAGAATATTAATTTTATTATTATTTTTAAAAGGCAGCTATGTTTAAAATTCAACATAATCAAGGAATTTTTTTTTAAGATTTTATTTATTTATTTGAGAGAGAGACACAGCGAGACAGGAAACACAAGCAGGGGAGCAGCAGAGGGAAAAGGAGAAGCAGTTCCCCTGCCAAGCAGGAAGCCCAATGTGGGGCTCGATCCCAGGACCCTGGGATCATGACCTGAGCCAAAGGCAGATGCTAAACGACTAAACCACCCAGGTGCCCCATAATCAGGGAATACTGATATATATTAATACAAAGTCTTATAAATTACTCAATTGTACTATAACATACAAAGCATGCCACAAATGACTTTAGGGTGTGGAAATGAAGTAGTCAAAGTCTAAATACATTTCTAATATTGTTCAAGGACAAATACCATAGCAAAGGAGAAAGCACTCTGGATACTGCAGGGATTTTAATCTCCAAAATCACCAGTCTTACACAAGGTAGCCTAGTGTCTGTCAATCTGTCTAGACTTATCATGCCTTCAACACCAATAAAAATAAGAAAATTGTACCTCAAAGCCAAAAACTAAAATTGTGATGAAGCCCTTAAAGTATAGACTAGTAACGAGGCCCTACCTGAGACACTGGCAGCCTCACCCATGTCTGCTCTATTTAATTCAGCACCAGAATGGCATAGGCGCTGCAGTACTAGTGGGAGAGAGAAACAGAAGTTCTGATAACCTGAAAATAATACGACAATTGTTATGATGAAGATGTTTCCAGAGTTTAAGATATTTGTACCATCTTATGAATGTCACAATGGAAGGGGCATATGGGCCTGCATTAAAGGATCAGGGTGAGTTCTTTGTTTCTTGATTTTTTTTTAAGATTTTATTTATTTATTTGAGAGAGAGAGAGAGAAAGCAGGAGAGAACATAAGCAGGGAGGAGAGAAGAAGCAGACTCCCTGCTCACCTACCACCAATGATGAAAAGGGGCTTGATCCCAGGATTCTGGGACCATGACCTGAGCTGAAGGTAGACATTTGACCAACTAAACCACCCAGGCGCCTTCAGGGTAAGATTTCTGGGTAGATGAGACCAGATCTGATTCCAGAAAGACTTGCCAGGAAAAGAAATATATGTGTGGGCTATCAACTATAGAACAGAATTTTATCAGGATACAGAACAATAATTTTAAAAATAAACAAAACTATAGTTCAGAAAATGCAAATCAAGACCACAGTGAGATGATCATTTTATACTTAAAAGACTGGCAAACATTAAGTCTTATAATACAACTGACGGAGCAATTGAATGCAGAGCAATGGAAACTTGAGGATAAAATATGGAAGCTATCTTGTGAATCCAAAAATGCACATATTCTATGAGTTAGCAACTCTACTCTGAGAGAAACTCTAGCACCTGTACCTCACAAGATATGTACACAAAATGTTCCCTGCTGGAGTGCTTGTCATAACAACAAAAGAGAAACACCTATTTGAATGGACAACAGAGTCTCTGAATTGCAACAGGTCTACATAATGGAATATTAAGCAGTGGTAGGAATGAAAAAAAAAAGTACAGCTACACACAACTTAGATCAACTCTGGAAATACAATACTCAGTTAAAAGTGACTCACCAAAGACTACACACAGTACATGTTTGTCATGAAGCTCAAAAATGAACAAATGAAACTAAATAATGAATGGTTAAGGAATTCATACATATGTGATGGGCCGATTAGAAAAAGTAAAGGGAGAATAATTAGAAAATTCAGTGAAGTGGTTACCTCTTAGGAGGAGTAGGATCATGATGAAGCCTACAGTTGACTTTAATGTACTGGTAGAATTAAATTGGTCAATTCTGAAACCTCCATTTGATAATCTGCTTCAACACATATTTATATTATATATATTAAATTCTACATGTCAAAGTACTACATAATGAGATATTTTCAAACATAAATGGGCTGACCAGGGACATGTAACAAAAGTCACCACACTCATACACTGATTACACAAATAGTTAACATATGAATATACTCACCGGATTAATTTCCACATCAGCAATCTCAACAGATCCACCAATCCTGAGGTCTATGACATTTGCACGGCGAATAGCAACCTTATTTGAGAGAAATACAAAGCCTTGTAGAAACTACATTAAAATTTACCCATATACGACTAAAGTATTACCTGGCTTTTGGCAATATTTTAAAATTTAAATAATAATAACATATTATAAATGTCACAAGATTTATTCTGGTATTTGTCATCCCATTTCTTGTTATGCAGAATTAATATTCCTAAGAGGAATGAGTGTTCAACTCTTAAAAACCTCCACAACAAATGGGACCAGTTTATAGCTTATAAATTTGACTGCAGAGTTCTACCCATTTAACTACACATTACTGCCACTCCCCATATCCCTTCTGTATTTACCTAATCTTAAGGATTATTCAAAATTAAAACAGATAGGAAACTGAGTACAAACATACTTCCTCCCACAGAGATAAACTAATATCCATAATGACCATAATAATAATGAAAGTGGCTAAAAAATTGTTGAGCAAATGGGCCAAGTACAGTGCTAATTACATTGTCTCCTTTTTAATCCTCAGTATCCTGTGAGGTTACCAATATTAATATCCTAATTGCCAAGTGAGGAAAACTGAGGCTCAGAGAGGCAGAGCATTTTGTCTTTTAACCAGCAGTGGTTAAATATAAACCAAAGACAGCCTGAACACTCAACAGCCTCTGAGAAAATTAAGATGGTGAAATAAGAATTTAGTTGTATAATTCCTACCAAATTAGAATTGTAGATTATCTGAACATATACATGTCTAAGCAAAATTTCAGAGGCACAAAAACAGCATTCACTGAAATCCCCACCTATATACAAACAGGGAGCATCAAGGCTGATTTAAATATAAATATCAATCTAAGAAAGAGATAGGAGTGTATTTCACTCTTTACATAGAAAGTCAGTGACACTGTTCATAGGAAAAAAAAAAAAAACCTCCAAACTGTCATTTTTTTCAAAATTATTGGAGAAAGTGACACGTTATTTAATTAACTAAATCACTATATTCACAGTATTATGTGATTTCCACATTGTAATTAAAGAATATATAGTACATAAATAAAATACTTGACTAAAATCATAAAAATCAGAATGTGATGATTCAGAGGAAATGACAAATCAACATGTTCCCCCTTGGTGAATCCCACATATAAGTTTCAACTCATCACGGCTGGCTTTCACCTACCTCCCCTTTATTGATCATCCACTGAATCTACAACAGAATCTAACGTAAAACTTGTGTCCAGTAAATATGTGTTGGATGAATAAATGAATTATTATGTTATGTTTAAAAGGTAAGCTTTGTAAAAACAGCATACTCTTCTAAAATACAGCAGAAACTAATCTTTTACTGAAACTATTTTTATTGGCCATATTTTTTATTTTTTCTAGAATATTATATTAAAAAACTCTGCCCAGGGGCGCCTGGGTGGCTCAGTGGGTTAAAGCCTCTGCCTTCGGCTCAGTTCATGATCCCAGGGTTGTGGGATTGCCCGCATTGGGCTCTCTGCTCGGCAGTGAGCCTGCTTCCCACCCCTCTCCGCCTCCCTCTCTGCCTACTTATGATCTCTCTCTGTCAAATAAATAAATAAAATCTTTTAAAAAATAAAACTTTGCCCAAATCTCAGACCATGTACCATAATATATAATTTATAATTATCTTTCAGTATGTATGTCTTCATAAAAGATAAAATCATTAGGTTATTTATCTGGGGCAAATTGGTGTTTATCACATTAACCTACATGTTATTTAAGAATTAATTGTTATGAAAAAAAGAATTGTGGGAAATTAAGGATAAAATGGGGGATATATCTAAAACTATTCATTTTGTTTTAAAAAAAGTATACATATTTATTTCTTATTGTGAGTAAATGTACCTAGCTGATCATGAGATTGAAAATCAAGAGTATTCCATTCCTCTAGTTTATAATAAAATTTATGAGATTAGTCTTCCATTTTATTTCTTCTATTTAATGAACAATTAGAAAAGCCCCTTAAGGGGCGCCTGGGTGGCTCAGTGGTTAAGCCGCTGCCTTCGGCTCAGGTCATGATCTCAGGGTCCTGGGATCGAGTCCCGCATCGGGCTCTCTGCTCGGCAGGGAGCCTGCTTCCTCCTCTCTCTCTCTGCCTGCCTCTCTACCTACTTGTGATTTCTCTCTGTCAAATAAATAAATAAAATCTTTAAAAAAAAAAAAAAAAAAAAAAGAAAAGCCCCTTAAATCAAGGTAATGTCTTTTTAATTATATAATTTCCAGAATATAAACTAGTAAAATATTCTATGCATGCTATAAAATATAGATCTTAACACCATACAGAATTTGCCTATAATTCATATAGTCATTGAAGCTATTTAGAATTAACATTCCAAAATTAATTAATTTTTCCAAAGGTATCTAATTAAATCAAATATCTAATTAATGCCATGAAAAAAGTCATCCTTTCCTCTGTGACTAGTGAGAAGTTGTCACATCTCAGAGATGCCAAATATCATTCTAATTTCATGCAAAGAATGCCTCATATTGATGAACTGTATCCATTTCAACTTGGTAGAAACTTCCATTACCAACTTGCACCAAAAATGTTTTCTACAGATCCTCTTTCCAGGTTCTGCTAACTATTTCTACAAAATTATATAGGTAAGGTTGCTTATTCTATAAATCTCTAAAAACTACATTTCTTTAGTGATAGTTCAATCACTAACAAAGTAACCAAAATTTAAAAAATTATTCATTAGCATCATAACAGTAAAACTCACTCCCGTTTGAAGAAATTCTTAAAACAAGTTTTCTAAGAATAAACACACATACCATTTTATAGCATTAAACTTACTATTATAAATCTCCTAAACAACTAAACAAATCTACATAGACATATATAAATATAAGGAATGAATACACATATGCATGAACATACCTTTGCTCTTGTATCAAATTTTTCTGCTACAGTAGGTGTACAGGAGATATTGAGAACAGTTAGCCCCCCGAAAGGAATTACTCCTTGTGATGGAACAATATTCATAGTAGGCAAAAGACTCTGGTCACAAATCTGTAATTGAAAGTTTGCAGAAATGTTATATTATCCTTTAACTTTGCTGATCTAAAGCTTTCAACTACAACCCAGAGAGAGGACCCTTGGGCACAGGGCATGAGACGATTTCATAATATGTTTCCCAACACCAGACGCACAAATAAAACTTCAACAGGGATTTGTACCCTTAACCCAGCAAAAGGAACTTGTAGTGCCGACATCCAATTCAAATAGGATGATGAAGTCTCCTGTCTGAAGTGTTATCAAGACTTAGCAAAACTTACGAGGATGAGATAGATTTGTTAGAAAAGATGATAAAATTCTAGATACTACTTTGGTAGTTTGCCTTTTCCCTGACAGTAAACACTGAAAACGAAGTTAGTAGGGAGGCAGATGATGAAGAAGTAACCTCCTGGGGGAGCCTGTGTGGCTTGGTAGTTTGAGTGTCTGCCTTGGACTCAGGTCATGGTCCCAGAGTCCTGGGGGGATCCCTGCTCAGGAGGAGTCTGCTTCTCCCTCTCCCTCTGCTACTTTCTCTCTGTCAAGTAAATAAATAAAATTTTATTAAAAAAAAAGTAACTCCCTGTTCTTTATTATTTCCTTGAGGGTCTACTGTCTAAGATATCATTTTGACCTTTAAAAAGTTGTAAGTATGGTGATTCACAGACCTGTACCCCTGGGGATAAAAATATATGTTTATAAAAAATAAAAACTTAAAAAAAAAAGTTATAAGTAATTTACCAAAGGATTTATGGTGTAGTTTCTCAGGAGCTAGTTTAGAACTATCTACCATGCTTTAAGCCAGAACAATTTAAAGGAAAATTGGTTAAGGTATTTTGGGAATGAGGGAACAAACAGACTTCAGAGCTGATTTTGAAGCAACAGAAGGAAAGGGTATCTGCGTTTGTCTGCTTGGGCAGAAGACATGTAGATATAAAGCTTGAATAAAAGATCTCAAACACTGACCTCTATCTAGTCTCACTATTGGGAGATCTTAATATATTTTTCAGCAAAATATTCTATCACCACTTATAATTTAAATCAGGGGCAACAACTATAAATAGAATATCTTTACAAGGATCTTGCTCTAGGTCCCAGTTTCTACTGTTAATTCCTGATGGTAGAGTAAAAACAAGAAGAGGAAAAGTATGTTATCAAATATGGAGTTGTAATAGCAACAATGGATATTTTTGAAAGTGCTCTTTTTTCCAAGTTATTTCTTTTTTTCAAAAAGACAAAATGACAGGAAGACACAAAGGGGTAAGAAGAGAGATTAAGGGTAGAAGAAAGAAAAAATGATTTTTGTGGGAAATTAAAAGGACAAAGTAGATGAAATGTACTTGGCTAAGTATTGCATGAAATATCCAAATATTAGCATTAGTCAATTTATAAAGACTAAAGTATTAACACCACAGCACTCATGGCAACAAAAAAATATAAAATATAATGTGATCTGATCCAAATAATATTCCAAGATTCTACATTACCTTGAAATAAGCATGGTTTTGTCCTATGTTGTGAAGAATGGCTTTCCTCCAAGTTGTTAAACCTTGAGGGCTATTACTGAAGAGGATCCTTGGCTCCAAAAATACGACCTTAGTGTGACCAAGCTAATAATAGAAGGAGAAGAGAGAAGATACAATAGAAATAATAGTAAAGTATTTCTAACCCCCTTCTAAATGACTCAAATTTTAGCAGCCTCATGGAAATCTCTAAAACATGAAAGGTTATCAGATGTTATGATGTACTTAAAGGAAAATAGAATGGAACACTAAACTGTACTCCTAAACTGAGGAAGGCAAAGGGAATAAGACAATCCTATAGAGGAAGTAAATCCAGGACTGAGAATCATGTAAGAGATCTTAGAGATCATCTATCCAACTACATACACGGTTCGACTGTGTGTTATGCACAAGGAAAGAGTCCCCTAGCATGGGAAATATTGTGTCAAATGAGATTATCTAGGCTTGTTTTTACTATTAGCCTTCTAACACTTAATGTGTTGATAATACACACTTTGCTTTCTTCTGAATGGGGAGGTGGTTCACTGTGATTCAGAGTTACTTAGGTGCAGGACTCCTCCTCCTTACCTACACACAAATCACTTCACAGAACTACTGTGTCATGGAACAGTTTTTTGAAAATACTGACATTATCCACTTCTCCCATTTCACAGGAAGGCAAACAATAGCCAAGGGGAACTAGAACCCAGGTTTTCCAATTCCTCATACAGTGCTCTTTACACCAGACCCTGATAAATTATTTATTGTCTTGGGAGGTTTTAATACATTCTTATAATTATTTGAAGAACACGACTTCGGTAATCAGAACAATAAATTTCTAAACAAAGCTAAAAGATGACAAAATGATCAAGTAAGTCCTTCATAAATTTAGGACAAACATTAAATGAACATTGTATTTAATCACTTCACGTTCCTCCAGCTTTACTTTCATAAGAGAAACACTTCACAGTTCATTTAACTTCAGAGGACCTCAAAAATTTACCATAAAATGATCCAATTCATTATTCTGATATCTTGGACTTTAATTCTTAACAATCCAAGTATAGGGAAAGCAGAAAGTAAATTTGACCACTAAGTAACCGCAAAGATGCTGGAGGCAAATAGATCTAGATATAAATTCAACCCAAGGCATTCACTGCATGTATGAACTTGTATTAGTTAATCATTTACTCTAATCCTCCATTTCCTCACCCATCAACTGTGTTATTAGTACAGCCTAACAGAGCTGTTATAAGATTAAATTAGATAATGCATGAATAGCACCTAACATCCCACCTGATATACAGTAATTAATAAATGATATCTATTATTAATGCAAAGTCTAAGTTACTAAATTGCTCATCTTCTACTTGTTAGAAAAGAATACACATCGGGTAGGTATGTAGGCAGATTTATATTACGAACTTCATCAAACACAGTTACGTAACAACTAAAGAACAGTGTGCACACGTTCACCAAAATACAGCTGTAAGAAAGTTAAGAGAAGCATTATTATAGTAGCTAAGAATCTGAAACAATCCAAATCCCCATCAGCTGTGTAATGGAAAAATGATGGCAGAGTCACACAATGGAATACTATTCAGGAATGAGAATGAATATTGTTACCACGTATACCAGAATAGACGAAGTCCACAAACAGTATGATGAACAAAACAAGCAAGCTTTGATTACATTTATATAAATTTTAAAACCAAAATCAATCTATGCCATTAGAAGTAAGGATGCGGATAACTCTGGGAGGGAAACTGAGGGACTGGAAGTGGGGATGGGGAGAGTGGTTCTTTTGTGATGCTAGTCATAGTCAGCTTCTTGATCTAGTTGATCTGGGTATACATTACAAAGATGCTATCAGTCTATAAAGATTGAATGATACAGAAGTCATAATATGTATCCTTTTCCGTATGTATCCTATACTTCAGTAGAAATTTTTAAAAAGAAGAGCAAGTAATTTAAACATAGGAAAAGCAGTAGGGTCCAGCTTGTTTCAAGTCTGGAGCAGAGGAATGAACCTACTGCCATCATTAAAGTGGATGAATCTCTTATCTCTTAAGGCTATGAGCTCCTTCATAGCTGAAAGATTTAAAAGCATGATCATGGCCTGGAGACAAAGATGAGATTCAGTAAAACAGCACTGGCTTGAGTTAAATTACTGAGAATATTGGGAGGAAAATTTCATACACAAATAAAGTGGGTTCTTGGTGATTATGAAGTATGAAGTTAATGCCCTCTGGGCTCTACCACAAAAACAAAGTTAAAATTACATGCTGCAGCCTTAACTTTACTCATTTTTATTATAAGAAGTATACTCTATAAAATTGGAATTTTCCGTATCTCCTTGCTATGTAAATTATGTGGACCATTTCATACTGAATTATTAATTACCACTAGAATTCTAACAATACAATAGGACAAAAATATAATTTTCTCTATTTTTCCTTGGTTTCTGTTAATAAAATAATTTCATTTCAGGTGACCCCATGGTATTGTATGTTTATAGAGGCTCTAATGAAAATCTAGTATTGCTGGCACAAAAATCTTGGATTTGTGAGTTAATTTTAGGTAACGTAACACTTTTTTTAGCAAAGTCTTCATTTATGATAGAGAAGTGACACCAAGAAAATGGTAACTCAGTTAATATTCCAAGCAGAATGAGTTTTACTAACATAGTACATATACTCAACTATACACACACACATATATATACCCAACCAATTTAAAGCCCTCAAAATAAAAATCATATTTAAAGGAAATCATTACATGTGCAACACATTTTAGTGTCAGTGTGTTTCCTTCACTGACGTGAAGAACAAATTCTCCCCTTTCTGGAGAACTGAAACCCGGCAGCCATGTTACTTCACATTCCAATGAAGAGTATGGTTCAACCGTGCCTACAGAGAATTCAGAAAGAACAGATATTGACCACATTTTAATTATATACATTTCAATGTCCAAAATAAGAAGCAGCACAAGAATATAATGACATTATAACAAATTATTTATATTAAACTCAAAATATACAGAAATGCTACAGGAGATTATCAAGTGAGTACAGACCTACAAGAGTTTGATTAAAATCTAAAACACATACCTTATTTTCTAATTTTATAAGGCGGAACAAAATATTTGATAAAAAGTATGACAGTATTTAGCAAAATGTCCCCCTCTTATGTTTCCCAACACTCTGACATAGTTGTTAACATCACTCATTCAGTTTTCAGAGGAAGGAATTACAATTATCAGAGGCTTTTTTTGTTTTAAAATGTTCACATCCTTGGAGATATCACCTCTGATATCCTCTGATGTAACTATTAGTAATTAACACATTTTTATAATTCAAATGTATTGAGAACCCAGGAAGTATCAAGCACATTTGATGTGAGCTGCTTCATCTGTTTAAATTCATCATTTTCTTTGGAGTAAGAAAATAATACTTAATGGAAAGAATGACTTAGAAGTTTTATTCATCTTATGCCATCAGAAGGCCACACAGATTGGTATTCCAGGACTGCCTTAGCAGGATGACGATGGCTTCAAGGAGCAATGATCCTTCTAGCTTCCTACTACCATTCCATACTATGTTGGCTTTCATCCATGTAGGAAGGTATCATAGAATAGCGGTTATAGAAGCACAAATTCAGGGTGCCTGTGTGGCTCAGTGGGTTAAGCCTCTGTCTTTAGCTTAGGTCATGATCTCAGGGTCTTGGAACCGAGCCCTGCATCAAGCTCACTGCTCAACGGGGAGCCTGCTTCCCCCTTTCTCTCTGCCTGCCTCTCTGCCTACTTGTTATCTCTCTGTGTGTCAGATGAATAAATAAAATCTTTTTTAAAATAAATAAATAAATAAATAAATAAAAACACAAATTCTAGGTCAAAATCCATGGTTCCAATTTCAGCTCTGCCATTTTCTAGCTGAGACCTTGGAAAATTTATTTAACACATGTCACAGAGCCTCCTTAGACATAAATGGGGATAAACAGCTGTATGTAACTCAGAGAATTGTAGGGATTAAAGAAGCTCATATATGAAGAAGTATTTCAAACAGTGCCTGGCACCAAGAAGGAAGATAGAGCTAAAAGAAACCGCTGTCCCTATCTCATTGTCAAGAAAAGCTGGGGAAAAGAGATTTCTAGACATGAATGTCCCCCCCCCCAAAAAAAAGGGGTCATCTTAGGGGAATGGATATCAGATATAGACTCAGCAATATCTATTACAATAGCATACAGATATGAACAAATAACTATAGATGACATACCAAAGACACAGTGAGAGTAGGGAGGGGGAACCTAAATTAGCCCAAGGAAGGGGAGGAAACTTCATTATATAAGATGGCATTTGAACTGTGAAAAATGAGCAGAAACTCTGCAGAAGGACAAAGCCTGGGGGAGTATAAAAGTTGAGTGACCATGCTGGAAGAGAATGGTGTATCAAAAAGTTTGATTGGAAGTAACTTTGAGAAAGCAGATCCAATATGATCTATAAAGACACCCAAGCATGCTAAGAGTTGAGAGGAGCACAGGATTATAGATCCATGCGGAAGGGTCAGCTTGAGGTAATTATCTTCCCTTCCATCAGCACGGCTATATATTTTTCTCCAGGAATATTATATTATCAGGAAACAGGGGAAATAAAACAAACAGCCACACTGAGCAAGGCTGGGATTGGCAGGGCAGGTTCTATATGGCCAAGGGTCTTTCACCAAAAGACAGTGAGAGCGAACTGCTTGAAGCCAAGTGCAAGCACTGAGCAGATTCAACAGCTCAGTCAGATGAAAGACAACACAGAAAAAAACACAAAAAGCACAAACATGAATAGTACCTAACAAAAAAGTCAAATAAGAAACCCAATTCTATCTTAGAAAACATCAATGCACTCTTTTTTTTTTTTTAAGATTTTACTTATTTATTCCTGAGGGACAAAGAGAGAGGGAGAGGGAGAAGCAGGCTCCCCACAGAGCAGGAAGCCTGATGCGGCACTAGATCCTGGCACTGGATCCCGGAATCCTGGGATCATGACTTGAGCTGAAGGCAGATGCTTAACCAACTGAACCCCCCAGGCGCATCATACCAACCCACTCTTAAACTCACCCTCTACAATATCCATGACCCAAATCCAAATCCAAAATATATCACACCTCAGGAAGAAAGCACAATCACAACATAAAATTTAATTTAGAACTACTCACTTTAGTTTATAAAAATATAGACAATGACAGCATTAAATGTATTATTCAGAATGTAACGCCAATATAGCAAAAGGGATATAAGAAAAGCAACGTAAGGAAAAGTTACTTTCTGTTTTAACAAAGAGGCAAAACAAAACTGAGTAATAATTACATGAATATTCTGAACAAAAGGAAAATGACATAAGAAAAACCCATGTATATAATATAAATTATGCACACTTTCTTCAACACTACATGAAATAGATTTGAGTACTTTATTATTTGTGTCCTAAAAAAAATTCAAAAGTACTTAAAGCCTAATGGTATTGCTCAAAAGTATTGTATTTGGAATTAAATGTCTTTGTGTTTTGTGCTTTGAAAAATACAGCAGATGTCATAAGCCACCAAAAAAATTGAAACACTAAAATCATCCCTATAAAAATAAGAATTCTAACAATTAGGAGAAGCATAACCAGCATTCAAGTTCATAATTATGAATCCACTTCTCTTTTGTCAAATCAAGCATCATCACTACATTTCCACAGCAGGCACCAGGGGAAAGCCCCACCCATTCCACCCTGGTTTGGATGGAGAAATACAAGGAAAAGTGCCAAACACTATGCTTTCCAGACACACTCCGTGCCTTATCATGTGTTTAACCAAACCTGTAACGAATGTAGATAATGTAACTACTACAACGTGATGCCTATTTTCAACTAGAGAAGGTTTATCCAGAATCTCTGAAATGTGCAGAAGTATTCTCTCTCTTGTCTGATTATTCACTCAGTTTTTCTCTAGTACCAAGGCAGGACTCAGGCTTACCTGTGCTAATCATAAAAAAAGAGTCTGGTCAAATGAATCTGCCAGAAACTGATGGAAGTATAACTTGAATGCTTAATAAATTATAATCTGGGATTTGTTTAAATCAATACACATTAATAAAAAGATTAAGTATGGCTGTATCAATTATTTCCAACCCAATGAAGGTACAGTACTACTTTACCACTGTATAGATCGATGAATATATCCATACTAAAATTAAATGAATTTAAATTAACGCTGAAGCTCATTTGTAACACTCCCTGTTACAAACACCAGTGGACTTACATAAAAATCACGATTTGGAAATGACTGATACTCAAAAGAATATATACCTATGGCAAGGTTTCTATAAACCAGTACTTCTCTGTGATTGGAAATATAGTCTATTTAGACCCCAAATGATGAATATTCCTAAATTAGAAATAAAGAGGGAGAGAGTGGAAGGAAGAAGGGAAGAGCATAGGGAAGGAAGGAGGGAAGGAAAAAGAAAGGTTAGAAGCAGGGAACAAGTAATTGATAGTGGGGATGGCTGGCTAGATGCACATGAGGCTATCACTACTCTGAGGACATTTTCAGGAAAAAAGTCCAAACAGAATTAGAAAATTTTCATAACCACGTAACTATCTAATTCTTTGACAACCACTCTTTGCCAGTCTTTACAGAAGGAGTTTTCCATACATTTACTCTTTATGAGATGTATTAGTCTCTCCATTTTACAAATAAGGAAACTAGTGCTTTTAGAGTACTTTTCTCAAGATCACAAAACTCAAAGAAGCTAAGACTAACTTTGAAATCAGTTTTATCTAACCCATAAGTTTTACTTCCTTTCAAGCAGATTATAAAAAACCACATGAGTCACTGCCAATACAAAAATATAGATCCTTCCAGCTAGCTGAAAAGGCATAACTTATATATACATAAAATAAAGATACTATATAGATCATTCAACTTGTTTGGGTTTTTTTTTTTTTTTTTTTTGAGAGAGTTCATGCAAGTGGGCTTGGGGGACAGGGGTGTGGAGGAGTAGGGACAAAGGGAGAGGGAGACCATCTCAAGCAAGCTCCACGCTCTGACATGGGGCTCAATCTCATGACCCTGAGATCACGACCCAAGCCCAAATCAAGAGTGGGGAACCTAACCCACTGTGCCACCCAGATGCCCCTTCATCATTCAACTTCTGACTTGCCACCTTATTTCTTTAAATGATAGCTTCTGTCCTCATGAGGTCCTCAGAGCACATCACAATGATGTCTGCAGAATCTGACAGGCTACTAGATAACATATTAGCAATTTCCAGGATGCAGGCACATAATGTGGAATTACAGATTCTGGGGAACAGCTGAAACAAGGTTAACAGGACACTTAACAAATATTTGGAACCACTAAAAACAGTAAATCAGAGATTATTTTCTATTAGTTAAAAAATTACTTATTCAAATGACAGGGTTTTGTTGTTGTTGTTTTTTTTTTTTAAGATTTTATTTATTTACTTGACAGAGAGAGACACAGTGAGAGAGGGAACACAAGCAGGGGTAGTGGAAGAGTAAGAAGCAGGCTTCCCGCTAAGCAGGCAATCCAATTTGGGGCTTGATCCCAGGACCCCAGGATCATGACCTGAGTTGAAGGCAGCCGCTTAATGACCAAGCCACCCAGATGCCCCTTAAATGACAGTTTTAAGTTTTTAATTTTATTAACTGGATTTTATTACCTATATTAAATATTGACTATAAAGAATTTGTGAATGCTTCTAAAATGATTCACAATCCAACAAAATATAAGTTATTCTGAATCGTATCCTGTCACTGCTATCAAACTAAAACTAATCAAGACAATACTGTGTTGTTCATCAATATCTGTGAAGGTTTATTTTGTCAACTTGGCTATACTTGGCCAAGCTATGGTATCCACTTCTTTGGTCTTTCTAGATATTGCTGTGAAGGTATTTTTCAGATGTGATGAACATTTTAATCAGTAGATTTTAAGTAAAGATTACCTCCCATAATGTAAAAGGATCTCATCCAATAAACTGAAGGCCTGAAGAGAAAAAAACTGAAGTCCCTTTGGATTCAAGTCTGCAACATCAATCCCTTCCTGGGTCTCCAGCCTGACAGCCTACCTGAGTGCCCACACAACTGTCTGAGCCAATTCCTTAAAATTAATCTCCTCCCTCCCTCTTTCCCTCTCTCCCTCTCTACATTTCCTATTGCTTCTATTTCTTTGGAAAGCCATGATACAGGATCCATATTTTCAAATCAAATTTACATATTTAGGTATGTAAATATATATGCCCCAATGACCATGTCTGATTTGCTTCAATTTTTAGTACCATTATACAGTTCATACTCAATAAATGAGTACTGCCTGAGCACATGAATAAATGAGTATCTAAATCAAACAAACAGGATAAACTGTTACCTTTAGCTGGACGAATGGAAAATGCCATTCCTCCTTTTGTGATTACTGGCTGCCATTCAAATTTGGCAAAATAATTCTGATGATTATACAACCCCACTGTCCCCATAAAACATGTTTTCACGGAGAAGCCTTGTGGTCTCAATACTAGCTCATTAGAAGACAGCTCAAGCTTTACTGGCATGACAACTGCCATTACAAGGATATGGCCACCAGGTATATTGTTCACTGTAAAGGTGAAAGACCTGTAACACAGCAAAAGCAGTCAAACTTCATTGACAATAGCTATCTGCAGTTACAGAATTCAGTTACATATAAAAAGCATATATTATTGACTAACGCCCACAATTAATCCTTAGTAAGAAAGACATCAAAATATTTATGACAGACTACCACTGAAATATCAATCTACAAATCTACAAATTGATGCACATATAGTTTCTGTGTTTGCAGACAAAACATGACATATTCAACAATTACTGAGTTAAAAAAAATACATATTCTACAAAAGGGCATTTTGATTCTAGCATACAGAAATTTAAAAATAAATCCTACTTCCAAAATTTTCCAACGGTGGGAGATTCAAATACCATCGATATATAAGTACTAGCTGTAGGTGGAATCACATATGAAAATTGGTTCGTTTTCTGAAGTTCTTCCAAATTAATATCTAAGTTGATCAAAATATGCATAGGTAGCATATTAATAACATGCAGTAGACGAGTATTTGTGGAGTTCACACAAATATCACCAAAGTTAAGGACAGAGGGCCCTGAAAAAAATGAAAAATTATTAAGTTTAGTTTTGGTTAATGTATTCAGTAATTTCAAATTTCCATACTATATTTTTACCAATTAATTTATAAAAAATGGAACTTAGAAAAATATTTCCTATCATATCATAAGTTACTAACCAAGATTTTTACCTAAATGCCCATAATTTGGCATTTGGAGATTATTGGCTAAAATTCAATATAAATATATCCTAGTTATATGGAAAATTGTATTGAAAAATTATTAAAACTCATAACTCATTTTAATATGTGAATCTGCATACTCCAACACCTTCTCCACTTCCATCAATACATTTATGTTCATCTATCCAGAATTTACAGAAAATGCTAATTTTCCCATTGCTCAATACTTAAGTTTTCCCTTTTTTTTTTAAGATTTATTTATTTTCTTTAGAGAGAGAGAGAGCATGAGGGGAGTTTAAAAGTTTTCCCTTTAAAATGACAGAAGTTTTTATATCATACAATTTTAATAAGTCTTCTATGTCTCTTAACAACTGGATTTGATAGTAACTGACATACAATAAGTTGCCCATGTTTAAAGTGTAGAATTTCTTTTCTTTTTTTTTTTTTCAAGGATTTTATTTATTTGACAGAGAGAGACATAACAAGAGAGGAAACAAAAGCAGGGGGAGTGGGAGCAGGAGGAAGCAGGCTTCCTACAGAGCAGGGAGCCCGATGTGGGGCTTGATCCCAGGACCCTGGAATCATGACCAGAGCTGAAGGCAGATGCTTAACGAGTGAGTCACCCAGGCACCCCAAAGTGTAGAATTTAAGTGTTGACATGTATACACCTATGAAACCATCACCACAAGGAAGAGAGTGAACAACCACCACTCCAAAGTTCTCTTGTGCCCCTTTATATTCTCTTCTTCCTTAATTCTCAGTACCCCCCCTTCCCAGACCCCCACTCATGTACATTATGTCACGGTAGACCGGTTCACATGTTTTAGAGTTATAATTTTAAGAGTGGAATAACGTAACATGTACAGTTTTCTCTGGTTTCTTTCGCTCTACAAATTCCCTGGAGATTCATTCAAGTTGTTTCAGCTGTCAGTCATCCATTCTTTGATATTACAAAGGGGTAGTCCATTACAAATGACCATTCCCTCACTTGTTGAATGACACCTGGATTGCTTGTAGGTGGTGGCTACTACAATTAAAGCTGCTAAAATATTTGTACACAAGTATTTGTTTGAACACATGATTTCATTTCTTTTGGACAAAAATCTAGGAGTGGAATGCACAGATCATATGGCAAATGCATGTACAGACGTGTAAGAAACTGCCTAACTCTTATCAAGTGGTTGTATAATTTTCCACTCTGCTGGTAATGTATAAGAGTTCCAGATCCCTCACATCTTTGGCAACAAGTCAAATGGTGAGTTTTTGTTTTGAGTTTTTTTGTTTTGTTTTGTTTTTAACTTTAGCCATTTTAATAGATTTACAGTAGTATCTCATTGTGGTTTTATTCTGTTTCCCTAATGACAATAACAACATTATGTATCTTTCTACATGTTTATTTCTCCTTTGTATGTTATAAAAACGATCAAATAAGCAATTATGATTACTCTTGAAATAAGAAGAAAAAGAGCTTCAGCAAAGAAAGTGAATACCCAAAGAAGAACTAAATAGAAACTCTAAGATTAAAAAATACAGTAAGTAAAATAAAAACCTCTTAGATATGCTCATTAACAGAATGAGAGGACAGAAGGAAAAGTAAGTTAACCTAAAGAATTATCAACAGAATTTATCCAACCTGACAAACAGAAAGAAAACAGACTGAAAAAAAAATTAAGAGTCTTGGACACCTGTGTAACAAAAGCAGAAGGTTTAAAAATCATGTAAAAGGAGCCCCAGAGTGAGAAAGTAAAGGGTGGAGGGGACTGGGAAAATATCTGGGAAAAAATAATAGCTGAAAAATGCCCAAATGTAGAAAAAAAGTAAACTTTCACACACTAGAAGCTCAGCGAAATCTAAACAGAACAAATAAAACAAACAAACAAACAAACAAACAAAACCATGACCAGACCTTTGAAAACTTTTGAGAACTAAAGATAAACTTGTGAAAGTAAAAACAAAGAATCTTGAATAACATTTCAAAGTCTTGATATAACAACATTTATATCAAATGTAAATGACACAAATGCACCAATTAAAAAACACAGATTGTGAGAATGCATGCAAAAGTACTATATGTTGCCCACAGGAAACTTACTTCAAGTACAGTGACATAGATAAGTCAAAAGTAGAAACAAGTAAAAAGATAAACAATGCAAAGACTAAACAAAAGAAAGCTTTGATAGCTAGATCAGTATCAGACAAACTACACTTCAGAGCAAAGAAAATTACCAGGGACAAAGAGGACCAAGAAAGCTTAACAGTCTTAAACGTGTATGCACCAAGCAAGGGAGCTTCAAAATAAGTGAAACAAAATTGACAGAATTAAAAGGAGAAATAATAAAATCTACAATTATAGTTTGGGATGTCAATCACCTTTGTCAATAACTGACAGACTGTCTAGACAAAAAAGCAATAAGGATTTAGTAGAAATGAATACCATTAACTAATTGGGATATAACTGACTTTAAAAGAATACTACATCCAACAATAGCAGAATACTTCTTTTCAAGTCACAAGAACCTTCAACAAAAGGGACCATCCAGGGTCACACTTAACAAATCTTCAAAAATCTAGAAGAATTAAATACATACATGTGTGTACTTTGACTAAATGAAATCAAACTAGAAAACCATAGCAGAATAAATCTTGGAATTAAATAACACACTTCTTTTTTTTTAATATTTTATTTATTTATTTGATAAAGAGACCACGGGGCGGGGGGAGCAGGCTCCCTGCTGAGCAGAGAGCCCGATGCCGGGCTCAATCCCAGGACTCTGGGATCATGACCTGAACCGAAGGCAGAGGCTTAACCCACTGAGCCACCCAGGCATCCTTAAATAACACGCTTCTAAATAACTTATCAGCCCAAGAGAATGTTTCAAGGAAAATTAGATAATACAGTTGACCCTTGAACAATAAGGGTTTGAACTACATGGGTCCACTTATGCACCACCACCTCCAATAAACATGTATTTTGTGTTGTGATTTAAAAGTAAGGAAGAAGCACCAAATGACTAGAAGCCAAGGGAAGGCTGGGGAAAGATCTAGAGAAAGCTGGAACAGCAAGACTCTTTTCTGATCCAGACACTCCCCACCTCAACACCTGTTCATTTAGGTCTTGAAATGAAGAGCAAAGGGGCACCTGGGTGGCTCAGTGGGTTAAAGCCTCTCCCTTCAGCTCAGGTCATGGTCTCCGGGTCCTGGGATTGAGCCCCGCATCAGGCTCTCTGCTCAACAGGGAGCCTGCTTCCCCCTGCCCCCCTGGCCTGCCTCTCTGCCTACTTGTCATCTCTGTCAAATAAATAAACAAAATCTTTAAAAAAAAAAAAAATGAAGAGCAAAAAGCAATGGCTCTGGGAAGGGATTCTCGCCAAAACAACAGGGCCCTTCACTAGTGGGAGGTGACCAGGGACCACTAAATAATAACCTTCCCCCCACCCCTGGATAAAGGTATCTGGGAGAACATGGATGTATGTTGGGTCGGGTGGGGAGGGCAGGGCAGGACAGCACTAGGGAGAAGCTCGAATTGGACAATGGAAAGGGGCCCTATACATGGTGCTGAAAGTGCTTCCGGGTGGGGAGTTCATACTGTCAGGTAACTGGCAGCTCAGCACTTGCCAGTGTTTTTCCTGAAACTGTGTTAGAACTCCATAAAAGGGGTCAGGTAGAACAACTGACTAGAGAAATAGGTAAAGGTGATCTGCCTTCCCTGGTTCTCTGCACTTGGAAGGAGGCTTCCCATATTCCTGGGTAGAGAAGCAAGAAGCTGGTGTCACTCCAGGATCAAGCTTTGCGAACTTCGGGTGGAGACAAGGCGATGGGTGCCTCATTCTACTACTGTACTGTACTGTACTGTAAATGTATTTTCCCTTTCTTATCATTTTCTCTTTTTTAAAGATTTTATTCAGGGGCACCTGGGTTGCTCAGTCGTTAAGTGTCTGCCTTCGGCTCAGGTCATGATCCCAGCGCCCTGGGATTGAGCCCCACACTGGGCTCTCTGCTCAGCGGGAAGCCTGCTTCTCCCTCTCCCTCTCCCTCTGCTTGTGGTCCCTCTCTCCCTGTGTGTGTCTCTCTCAAATAAATAAATAAAATCGTTAAAAAGTTTTTTTTTCATTATTTATTTGAGAGAGAGAGAGAGTTGATAGACAAGCAGGGGTCCAGGATGGGCAGAGGGAGAGGGAGAAGCTGACTCCCTGCTGAGCAGGGTGCTCCATGTGGGGCTGGAACCTAGGACCCAGGGATCATAACAAAGGCAGACACTTAACTGTGAGCAACAATACTCTTTGCACAACATCCGATGTAACCCAAACTGTATAACAGTTTTCTCTTTTTCTCTCTTTTTCTTTAAAGAGTGCATTTATTTATCAAGAGAGCACACGCATGCCCAATCAAAAGAGCACAAGGAGGGGGAGCTGCAGAGGCAAAGGGAGAAGCAAACCCCCCAACCCCCCAAGCAGGGAGCCCAATGCAGGGCTCGATACCAGGACCCTGAGATCATGACCCAGGCTGAAGGCAGCTGCCCAACTGAGCCACAAAGGCACCCCTCTTTAACAGTCTTCACTAACTGATTCAGTTAATCTCCAAATCCTCTACTGTGTCTCTTGACAATCACTTTTTTTTTGAAAGACAGAGAGGAAGCCAGGGAAGGGCAGAAAGAGAGGGAGAGAGAAAATCTAAAGCAGGGTCTAAGCCCAGCATTGGACCCCAATGTGGTGCTTGACCTCAGGACCCTGAGATCATAACCTGAGGTGAATTAAAGAGTCAGATTCTGAACGAACTGAGACCCCCAGTGATCCCCACTTCACTTTCTAAAATATAAATACAGAGCAAAATTTTCTGAAATTGTAATCTCCACTGATAGTGCCAGTACCTGTTCTGTGCAGAGGTTCAAAAAACACCTTCAAGGTATAAAAACGAGAGTGATACAAAATTCCTACCATCACCGTTGTTGACCTTGTAAATTCACACAGGGGCCTTGTCCCCAGGAAAAAGGTCATTATTAAAATACTCAGGATACCAGGTGAAGAAGGGAAAGAAGCTGGTAGAGGATTTGTAGAAGAGAAACTGGGCATAGCCTTCTAGCTTTGCTCCTTTTGAATTTGTATAGATTTGCATATCTGATTAATCAGTCAGCAATTTGGAAGACACAAAGCATGAACCACCCAATAATGAAACCTAAGTCCATGGGACTACAAAGCCCTGTACCTATCACATGCCTGGCACAAGAGAAGCACAGTAAATGACATTTAACCTGAAGTGAACTGCATCCACAACCCCAGACAAGCAATGAACTAATGAGTTCCCAGTCTGCCAAGCCCAAGGGCCCCACTGTCATTGTGTGGCAAGGAGGTTTAGCTCTGGTGGGAGAATCCAACTATTTAAGCCAGTCCATGTCACTTTCCCCAGAGCCAGATCCTAGTTTGGGCATTTCCCACAGCCCTCGCTGATCTAAGACTTGGCCACCGACCAACCAGAGCAAACCATCACCACCCAGATATTTAAGCACTTCACACTGTGTTTCCTCTGACCTTACACCTCTTCGCCTATCGCCTTTAGTCTAGATAACAAAAGAATAGGTATTTGGTGTTCTGTGCATTGGGTTCTCCAATAGAGGGAGAATCAGCACATCCATACCTATTAATCCTGCCTAGAATGAAATGGAAACTTCCTCTGCAGACTAGTACAGACTACTATTTCTTTAACAATAATCATCCTTTAATAGGCTTGATGAAAATGACCTAGGGAAGGAAACTGTTCAACACCGCTGCAAGGCAATTGTCACTTGTTTTTCCTTTTTTTTTTTTTTTAAGATTTTATTTATTTATTTGAGAGAAAGAGTGAGTGAGAGAGCAGGAACACAAGCAGGGAAGGAGGAGAAGGAAAGGGAGAAGCAGACTACCTGCTGAACAGGGAGCCCACTGTGGGGCTCGATCCCAAACTCTGGGATTATGACCTGTGCCAAAGACAGACACCCATGCACCCCTGTCACTAGTCTCTTAACTCATGCCTAGGGTTGCTGTCAAAACAATAATTATCTCAATGACAAACATCCAGAGACGGTCCACACCATGACCTGAGGTTTCAGTACTGGTTGGGGCAAGCAAGAGATCCAGAAGCAAGACAAAGTGGATCTTAATAAAATCCAGTTTATACCCATAATAACCAAAGCAATCTTGAAAAAGAAGAGCAAATTTGGAGGATTTACACTTAACCGATTTCAAAACTTACTCTAAAGGTACAGACAGTATCAAAGACAGTATAGATCTGTCATAAGGACAGACATACAGATCAGTGGAACAGAACGGAGACTCTAGAAACAAACCCTGATATGTATGGTTGACTGATTTTCAACAAGGGTGTTAAGGTAATTCAATAAGGAATGACAATGTTTTCAACAAATGATGCTAGGACAATTGAACAGCCACATACAACAGTATGAACTTTGACTCTTAACTCACAATATACATAAAAATTAATCCAAAAGGAATTGTAGTCCTAAATGTGAGATCTAAAATTATAAACATTATAGAAGAAAACAAGGGAAAGTATTTGTGACACTGAGTTAGCTACAGATTTCTTGGGTATGAAATCAAAAGCATAATCTACAAAAGAAAAAAATTATAATAAAAAAATTTTTATCGATAAATTCAATTTCACTTCAAGTAAAAACTTCTATCCTTTTTTTAAAGATTTTATTTATTTATTTGACAGACAGAAATCACAAGTAGGCAGAGAGGCAGGCAGAGAGGGGGGAAGCAGGCTCCCTGCTGATCAGAGAGCCCGATATGGGGCTTGATCCCAGGACCCCGGGATCATGACCTGAGCTGAAGGCAGAGGCTTTAACACACTGAGCCACCCAGACGCCCCAAAACTTCTGTGCTTTAAACAACACTATTTAAAAACTAAAAAACAAAAACAAGCCACAGACTCTGGAAATCATATTATCTGATAAAGGACTTGTATCCAGAATACATAAATAATACAACTCCACAATAAGAAGGCAAATGTTCAAATTAAAAATTGGGCTAAAGGGGCACCTGGGTGGCTCAGTGGGTTAAAGCCTCTGCTTTCGGCTCAGGTTATGATCCCAGGGTCCTGGGATCGAGCCCCGCATCGGGCTCTCTGCTCAGCAGAGAGTCTGCTTCCTCCTCTCTCTCTGCCTGCCTCTCTGCCTACTTGTGATCTCTGTCTGTCAAATGAATAAATAAAATCTTTAAAAAAAAAAAAAATGGGCTAAGAATTTGAAAGACACTCCTCCAAAGGAGAGATACATTTATGTCAATTTAAATGCATGAAAATATATTCTACATCTTAGTCACGAGCAAAATGCAAATCAAAACCACAGTGAGAACATTTCACACCACCAGGACGGCTATAATCAAGAAAGACAGAACATAACATCTGGTGAGAACTTGGCGTAATCGTAACTCTCGTGCACTGTTGGTGGGACTGTAACTTGGTATACTCTGGGAAGTTTTTGGCAGTTTCTTGAAATGTCAGACAGAAACTTAAGATACAACTCAGCAATTCCACTCCTAGGAATCTAACCAAAAGAAATGAAAACATATGTTCACTTGAAGAATTATATGTGAACGTTTATAGCAACATTATTCACAATAGCCTCAAACTGAAAGCAGCTCATGTCCATCAACTTGTAAATGGATAAACAAAATGTGGTACTACCATAAAATGAAATGCTATTTAGACATAAAAAGAAAATATTTATACCTATTTATACCTACTGGATGAACCTCAAAAGCATTATGCTAAGTAAAAGCTTCAATATACGAGAGACTACATATTATACAATTCCTTTTATATGAAATGTTCTAAAGAGGCAAATCCACAGTGAGAGAAAATTGATTACCAGTTGCCTGGGGCTAGGGGTGGGATTTGGGAGTAAGTACATACAGTCCTGAGGGTGATGGCAGCATTCTAAAATTGAATTATGATGATGGTTGCATAATCCCATAAACTTACTAAAATTCACTGACTAGCATACTTTAAACAGGTCAATTTTATGGAATATAAATCATGCTCCAATAAACCTGTGTTAAAAAAAACAAAGGCTTTAATAGTTTTTTATAGATTCTTACCAACAATTACTTGATGAATTTGCTTTGGCGTCAAAATTAAGCTGCAATCATGTTTTTCATGGGGCGTGGATGGTTCTGATTTAAGTCCTTTGAGAACCTGTGGAAAAATGTTACTCCAAAATTAATTCTGAATGTTACCAAAAGATATTTTAAGAATTCTCATGACTCAATGAAATATAAAATATTGCACATGCCTTTCTTTTCAGAGCCTTCGTCTCCTTGGAGTCTATATTTCTGGTATTTAGTAATTGGTTAGGTTTGATCAGACACTTTCCTGAACACAATTCCTCTTCTATTTCCGTTTCTGAGAGTGAGGGTGACTTTAGACCCGATGCTGGCTGTAATCCTATGTCTGTATCATTATATGAATACATGCATTCCCTATTAAAATCATAATAATATCTAATTGAGGCCAAAGGTTTTAGAAAATATACTGGCAAACCCCAACATTCCCCATAGCTCATGCTGCTGCTACCATACTCAGAACCACTTACAAAGAATGGTGCACTAATCTACACAAAATTACCTTCTGCTGAGAAGACCCCATTCTCAAAGACCTCACCAAGGAAGGCGTGCCCACCCCACCACAACCAAGGACAGCTCACCATGGAAGGCTGATACACAGCACAAAAGATAAGCCCTTAAAAAAAAAAAAAAAAAAAGAGAGAGAGAGAGAGAAGCCCCTTTGGCTCAATGTAGGAACATCTATGAGGCACAATTTATGCTTCAAGAGACCTCAAGGTGAGTGTAAGCCTCACCTGAAAGACAACATTTCGCAGTTCCCTCCCCTGCCCTATCCTGCTTCCCTCATCTTGTTCTCCTAAAAGAGCACTGTGCAGGAATCCATCTCAAGAATTGCTCCTGGGGGGTGCCTGGGTAGCTCGGTCGGTTAAGCGTCTACCTTCAGCTTGGGTCATGATCCCAGGGTCCTAGGATCAAGCTCCGCATCAGGCTCCCTGCTCATCGAGGGCCCTGCTTCTCCCTCTCCTTCCCTCTCCCACTGCTTGTGTTCCCTCTTTTGCTGTGTCTCTCTATAAATAATATCTTACTAAAAAAAAAAAAAGAATTGTTTCTGGGATAAAACCAACATAAGACATTCCCAAACCAAAAGTAAGGAAAGAGATAACCTCAATTAAAATAGTTCAAGGTGCTGCTATGTTCATATATGAAAAGGTCCCTTAAATCACTAAAAAGAAACTAAGGAGTAAAGAAAAAAAAAAAATCTGGCCCTGCAGGCACCACGATCCATTTCATACTGTTTGAGGAAGTGAACTTTACCTCTCTACTCGTTTCCGTAGGCGCACACTTCTTAAATGTTTAATGTATCTTTCATAATAGTTTTCATGTGCTTGCTTTTCCATTTCTTCAAATTTAGTATATGCATAATCAGGATCGACATAGTTGTATCTTGGAATTTTTGTGAAAATTGTCCTACAAGATGAAAAAGTTATGTCGATATTTATATATATATGCATTGATTTAATCAGTCTTTGAGTGTCTCCTATGCCAGCGGCTAAGCACAGAAAGGTGAAGAGAGCAGGTCCTAGTCCTTTCCCTCATATCCTCTTACATGGCAAGACATTATGATATATAGAACTAGAATAAGATCTAATTTTCTTCCTAACCTAATTAGAGAAAATTCCTAAGGTCACTGGGATACAATGGTGCCTACTCTAAAACTACTCTTAGGGAATTAATCAAGTAAGCAATTCGGAGAGTTCTAGATTTACACACGGGACTAGATCTGAATTAGGTTAGTGTTTCCTAAGAGTTAGTTACTTTAAGATTGTTGTGAAAAAAATTAGAAAAATACATATATAATTATAAATCCTTTTGCTAAACATATTATTTTTTTAGTATCTCAAAGCTTATGTAAGTACCATCAATGGCATAGAGAGAAACCAATCCAAAAACAAAGTACATCTATGTATATCTCATGATCACTCATCTGAGTTCATGTTCTTCCTTTCATTTGCCACATATTCTCCATAAAAACAATGTATAATTATTCAGATCTTCTGATGTTGGTCTGCCTAATTCTCAACAGATTTTAACAATCATTAAGACGCTTACCCTCAATAATTAACTCAATATAAATTTTATTAGTTATAGGGTCAAATCAACAAGTCCTAAATGGTTATGTAAGATAACTTTAACTGAATGACAGTCTTTATGAGAGTAAGGCAATAAGAGAAAAATAAATGTTCTGCTATTCAAAAACAGTTGTTGAAAAGACCCCCAAGAACCAAAGCAATCTTGAGAAGAATAAAGCTGGAGGTAATTCAATTTCAGATTTAAAGATAAACTACAAAGCTATTATAATCAAGACAGTATGGTACTGGCAAAAAATAGAAACCCAGATCAACATAAAAAATAGAAAACTCAGAAATAAACCCATGCTTATACAGTCAATTAATCTTCCGCAAAGGAGGCAAGAACATACAATGAGGAAAAGACAGTCTCTTCAATAAATGGTGCTAGGGAAACAGGACAGCTACACGCAAAAGAATGAAACTGGACCACTCTCTCACACCACAGACAAAAATAAACTCAAAATGGAATAAATATCTAAATGTGAAACTTGAAGCCATAAAACTCCTAAAAGAAAACATAGGCAGTAATCTCTTTGACATCAGTCTTAGCAATATTTTTCGGGTTATGTCTCCTCAGGCAAGGGAAACAAAAGTAAAAATAAACTATTTGGTTACAATAAACTAAAAAGATTTTGCACAATGAAGGAAACCATCAGCAAAATGAAATGAAAAGGCAACCTACTGAATGGGAGAAGATATTTGCAGTGATATGTGCAATGAGGGGTTAATATCCAAAATATATGTATCTATTTAGAACTTATACATCTCAACACCAAAAAAAAAACCCCAAATAATCCAATTCAAAAATGGGAGGATGACTAGAATAGACACTTTTCCAGAGAAGACACACATGTGGCCAACTGACTCATGAAAATGTGCCCAACATCACTTACTATCATGGAAATAAAAATCAAAACCACAATGAGATGTCCCCTTACACAAATCAGGATGGCTAATATTAAAAAGACAAGAGATAATAAGTGTTGATGAGGATGTAGAAAAAAGGGAACCATCCTAAACTCTTGGTGTGAATGTAAATTAGTACAGCCACTGAGGAAAATTGTATGGAAGTTCCTCAAAAACATAAAAACAGAAATACCATACAACCCAGTAATTCCACTTCTGGGTATTTACACAAAGAAAACAAAAATACTAATTCAAAAATATATGTGCAATAGCCAAGATATGGAAGAAATCTAAGTGTCTATGACTAGATGCATGAATAAATAAGATATAATACATACACATATATACATATATATGTGTGTATATATGTACACACACACACACACATACACAATCTTGCTATTTGCAACATGGATGGACTGAGGGAATTAAGCTAAGGGAAATAAGTCAGACAGCAAAAGATAAATGCCATATGATTTCACTTACATGTAAAATCTAAAAAACAAAACAGAAAAACAGAAATACAAATATAGAGATAAACTAGTGGTTGCCAGGGAAGAGGAGAATGAGGGGGATGGGTAATATAGGTGAAGGGGATAAACGAGGTACAAATTGCTAGTTATAAAATAAATAAGTCACAGAGATGAAAACTACAGCATAGAAAATATTGTCAATAATACTGTAACAACATTGTAAGATGACAGATGATAGCTATACTTATAAGAACTGTCTACTGTATACAATTGTCAAACCGATATGATATATACCTGAAACTAATATATTTCAATGTCAACTATAATTCAGTAAAAAATTAAAGCAAGCGAAGAAGAAGAAGAACAAGAAGAAGAAG
>NC_081575.1:92913718-92971918 GCF_022355385.1 Mustela nigripes
AAAAAAAAAAAAAAAAAAAAGCCATAGTAAATGCATCTGAGATGGACATTCACAACTTGTCTCTACCAGAAAAAGTTGCAGAGCTGAAAGAGAAGATAATGTTAGCATATACTCACTTATATTCACTGATGAAGATTCTGAAGGAAGTAACTCCGGACCAGACCAAGTCAGAAAACTGATCCAGAATTAAAGCTTAAGTATCAGGTTCAGGCCTTTTTACTATCTTCTATCAACAGGTGCTATTTGATCAATTCTCGAAAAAGATCGGCTTCAAGAAGGGATGGGAACTGTGGTTTATCGTGCTTACCTCTAGGCTGATTTTCCAAATAATTTGAGAAGCTGCTTCTTAAGATGAGAAACTAAGGAAGTTTCTGTCCAGATTTTATAGCTATTTGCCTTACGAACTTATTTTAGCTTGTCAATGTAATAAATACTTATTTCTGGAAACCTATTTTACTGCAAATTTAGGTTGATTAGGAAGCAATGTCCTGTGAATGGTCTGATATAAAGATGCATGGTTGTTAGAAAAATAGAGTTGTATTTAATGTTGACTACTATTATTTCTAAATGGAGCAGTTGTTATGGTGAAGACCGAGAAACCATACTTTTTCTTACATAAAATATAGGTATATACATATTCTGTAGATAATAATAAACTAACTGGATAATGTAAAAAAAAAGAATAAACTTCATGAAATACCTCTTTAGCTTTGAGTAGGTGATTTTTTTTAATGTTCAAAATACAAGGGTCAAAGATTTATTTTTTTAAAAGCTTTTTTTAAGGATTTTATTTATTTATTTGACAGAGAGAGAGAGAGACAGTGAGAGAGGGAATACAAGCAGGAACAGTGGGAGAAGGAGAAGCTGGCTTCCCACTGAGCAGGGAGCACGATATGGGCTCGATCCCAGGACCCCAGGGATCATGACCTGAGCAGAAGGCAGAGGCTTAATGACAGCGCCAACCTGGCACCCCAGGGGACAAAGATTATTATGCAAATAAAATACTTTTCTTAATTTATTTATTAAAAAATATTTACCCAGTGCCTATTATATGCCTGACACTCTTCTAAACACAGGACATACTGTAGTAAACAAAAATTAGACAAAAATTCCAAACTTATTTTACTTTCTTGTCAAAATCATTAATGAAATGCATTAAGAAACAAAATAGCAATTATAGTTACCAACAATTTCATACATCATAAAATTTCATTCAAGTTACTAATTGCTAACCAGAAAAAAACTAAATTTTGTATCTCTATTAATACGGAAAAGAGTAAATTGAGAAAAATAATTTTGGCCATGAGAGAAATAGGAAATCTTTAGCTTTCCTAAAAAAAAAAAAAAAATTCTGGCAAGAACTATAAAGAGCTTAAGAGCTGATCAAACTCAACACCCAAAAAACAAATAATCCACTAAAGAAATGGGCGGAAGACATGAACAGACATTTCTCTAAAGAAGACATACAAATGGCCAACAGACACATGAAAAAATGCTCCACATCACTTGTCATGGGGGAAATACAAATCAAAACCACAATGAGATACCACCTCACACCAGTCAAAAAGGCTAAAATTAACAAGAATGAGGAGGTGGGGAAAGGGGAACCCTCTTACACTCTTGGTGGAAATGCAAGCTGGTAGAGGCACTCTGGAAAACAGTAAGGAGGTTGCTAAAATAGAGCTACCCTACAACCCAGCAATTACAGTACTACGTATTTACCCAAAGGATACAAACATAGTGATTCAAAGGGACAAATGCACCCCAATGTTTATAGCAGCAATGTCCACAATAGCCAAAACTATGGCAAGAGCCCAGATGTTCATCAAAAGATGAATGGATAAAGAGATAGATACATGATGGAATATTAGTCAGCCATCAAAAAATTGAAATCTTGCCATTTGCAACGATATGGTTGGAACTAGAGAGTATTATGCTAAGGGAAAAAGTCAATCAGAGGAAGATAATTATCATATGATTTCACTAATATGTGGAATTTAAGAAACAAAACAGGATCTTCGGGGAAGGGTGGGTGATGGGCATTAAGGAGGACATGTGACATAATGAGCACTGGGTATTATATGCAACTGATGAATCACTGAACTCTACTTCTGATACTGGTAATACACTATATGTTAACTGATAGAACTTAAATAAAATAATTTTTTTAAATCTGGAAGAACTACATTTTACCTAAATTGAATTTAAATAAAGAATATTTTTTCAATCTGGCATTTTTAGATCATATGATTAAGACTGATTAAGACAGAAAAATATTAATATTAAATTAACATATGTCTATACAAACATATTTTTAGAAACATAGGAAAGAACTGAAAAGGATACATAAAAAGTTGTTCCCAAAAGATACTTCTGTATGGGAGGGAGTGCAATGAGTCAGAGGGAGAAATAAGTTTTCCTTTTTTATACTACATAATTATTTAAAATGGCATCTGAGTGATTTCTGCACTCCTATGTTCCATGATACTTGTCAAACAATAGAGAGAGAAAGGCTGGTATGAATAAAATTTTTAAAATAAAATAATACTATGAAAAGACTCAGAATTTTCCAATTGTGGATAATAAAACAATTATGGCCTAATATCAAATGATATTGCAAGAAAACAGCTATAAAATTAAGTGAGCTCACCAAAGGTAAAGAGACAAGTAGAGAAATCCCAGGGACATTATCAAGTTTAGATGGTGTACTAGTAGCACACCAACAGGCAGAAAAGAAACTCATTTCAGTCTCAAATGTGTAAAAACCAGGATGCCTGGGTTCCTTCTCACTAAGCACTTGTAAGGTAGTGATTTCTTTGAGGTTTCAATCAATATAAATTGAGGTTAAACATCACTTTTGATCCTAATTGTTGAGGTCTTAGTTCAGTTTGGGATTAGTTATGAGAAATGTGACTTTGAGAGGAACAAAGGTGATGAGGATGATGATAATAATGATGATGATGACAATGACTGGTTTTTCACAGTTGTAAGTGTTTATTTTTACCTTAGACAAATTCAAGCTGTCAGCCATACTTAATGAATATGACAGTCAAGTCTGAGAACTTGATATATTTCTTTTTCTTTTCTTAAAGATTTTATTTATTTATTTGACAGACAGAGATCACAATTAGGCAGAGAGACAGGCAGAGAGAGAGGAAGGGAAGCAGGCTCTGGGCTCAGCAGAGAGCCCGATGCGGGGCTAGTTCCCACCTGAGCCAAAGGCAGAGGCTTTAACCCACTGAGCAACCCAGGTGCCCCTTGATATATTTCTAAACGTGATTTTTTTCTATTACTCTATACTTGTCAACAGCATATTTTAATAATCATCTGGTGAAGCATTCCCTTCCTGTAAAGTATACAGTAGAGGTGATGAGAGGTAGGACAAAGCAAATATAGTAGCATTCAATAACCATCAACTCCAATGTATAACAAAATGAGAGATAAAGTAAAATTTTATTACTATTATTATTATCATCATCATTAGTTTGCTACAACAGGATCTGCTAAGACCTGCATATCATGTTCGTCATTGTGTCTTTCAAAATTTCTGGTTTTTAATATAACATATTACCTGAAAAGTTTATGCTGGTCTCCAGACCTGATACTTGCAGCTCGATCATTGGGAAAGGCTATCAGTGCACCCTTCATCGACTCTTTACTTATGCGATGATTGTGAAGACGTGTCATGGCTGATTGAAGCATTGTAACAGGTGCACGGTCCTTGTATTTAGGCAAGTCTCTAACCACAAACTGTCCCGTAGGATTAGTGACCAAAGGGGATATACCTTTTATAGAATTGGATATTAAGTTAAATGGTTTTTTAATTTCAGCTTTCCAATTAATATCCATGTATTAATACACTACACCATTGGTTCTAACTTAAAACTAAATCCCTAAACAAATTCAGAAAATACAACTATTTCATCTAATAAATGGACATACACAAAACAATTTATAAAATATTGCACATATAAAAAAGAAAACATAGTAACTCAAAGGAATGAGTTAGCCTATGTGACATAAGATTTTATAGATCAGAGAGAGCTGAATAACAGCAATTTCATATGGCTCAATGTATAAAAGATAGCTGAGTATTACAGCCACAAGATAATCCATGGAATGGTCAAAAGTAGTTTATATTATAGACTCAAGCAAAAATATAGAAGAATAAAATATAAAAACCAATAAATATTTAATACATTTTATAGATCACTAAACCAATGCTATGCAAACTGTAATCCCCAAAATGGCAGCATCAACTACTGTCAGGGTCATGTTAGAAATGCTAATCTTTGGGTTCTACCAAAGTCTTATATAATAATCAATTCTGGGATATAGACCAATGAAACCTATTTTAACCAGCCTTCTATGTGATTTTGATGCATTCATAAGGTAAGAACCACAAGATAAGACTACATTTGACATATATAACTAAGCAATCAGTGTGTTAAAATAATCCTATATAAACTTTATTTAAGAAAAAGTGTGTCCACATTAGCTTACCAGGATTCATTCTCATCACAACTTTCTTGGTGGAAGGTTTGCAGACGCTCTTGAAATCTAAATATATTTGATGAAAAGGTTTCAGTGATGACTGCAAATTTTCATCTGCCACTGAGCCAATAATCTCTATCAGTTGCTTCACTTTAAAGACTCCTACTTGATGTGGAATGAATGAACATGTCACATTCTAAAAAAAGAAAAAGTAACAAGTTGCTATAGGCTGAATGTTTGTAAATCCCACAAACTCGTATGTTTAAACTTAATGCCCATGTGATGGAATTAGGATAAGTAGGGCCTTTGGGATGCGATTAGGTCATAGGATTAGTGCTCTTATAAAAGAGGCCCCACAAAGCTCCCTAGACTCTTCTACCATATAATAAAACAATTAGAAGGCTACAACCAGGAGGAGGGCCCTTACCTGACCAAGTTGGCACCTTGATCTAAGACTTCGAGCCTACAGTACTGTGTGAAATAAATTTCTGTTGTTTAAACCATGCAGTCTATGGTATTTTGTTTCAGCAGTCCAAATGGATTACAAAAATAATATTAAACTGTTGGGAAGTTGGGAAAAAATTAAAAGCAACAAAAAAACTGTTTATAGGGGCACCTGGGTTAAACCTCTGCCTTTGGCTCAGGTCCTGATCTCAGGGTCTTAGGATCAAGCCCTGCATTGGGCTCTCTGCTCAACAGGGAGCCTGCTTACCCCTCTCTCTTTGCCTACCTCTCTGCCTACTTGTGATCTCTCTCTGTCAAATAAATAAAATCTTTAAAAAAAATAAGAAGAACTTTATAAAATTTTTAAGGAGAGCTAGTCCATCACTATAATATAAAAGAAGCTTAGAAATACCGTATATGGCATTGACAGACCTTAAAGATATATATTATTGGAAAAGTATTCAAGAAAAAATTAAGAACAGTGGTACTGAAGTACCTCCAGAATAGCAAATCAAGGATTTCCAAATATCTACTCCCCCAAAGGAGAAAAAAACCACTGGAATAATTGTCAAAATCAACTTTATACATATTCTAAAATTACCCAAAGCTTATAAAAATCCAAGGAATATTTAAGAAAAAAAATAGCTGATCAGCCATAAGAAAGGATGAATATCCACCATTTACACTGATATGGATGGAACTGGAGGGGATTATGCTAAGTGAAATAAGTAAAGCAGAGAGAGACAATAATCATATGTTTCACTCATATGTAGAATATAAGGAATAGCGCTGAAGATCATAGGGGAGGGGTGCCTGGGTGGCTCAGTGGGTTAAGCCTCTGCCTTCAGCTCAGGTCATGATCCCAGGATCCTGGGATCCAGCCCCAAATTGGGCTCTCTGCTTATCAGGGAGCCTGCTTCTCTCTCTCTCTCTCTCTCTGCCTGCCTCTCTGCCTACTTGTTATCTCTGTCTGTCAAATAAATAAATAAAATCTTTTAAAAAAAATTGTAGGGGAAGGGAGAGAAAACTGAATGAGAAGAAATCAGAGAGGGAGACAAACCATGAAACTCTTGACTCCAGGAAACACACTGGGGGTTGGGGAAAGGGGGCTAGGTGGGGGGGGGGGGGAGGGGGTAACTAGGTGATGTGCATTAAGGATGGCATGTGATGTCAGGAGCATTGGGTGTTATATGCAACTAATGAATCATTAAACACTACATCAAAAACTATTGATGTACTATATATTGGCTAACTAAATTTAAATAAAATTTTAAAAATAGCTGAATCTCTGAAGGATAACAGGTTTTGTGTCATTTTTATAAAGTGCCATCCCATCCTCCTATTCTAGTTTTGAGCTCTTTTTGAAAACGACAGCCTTGTAACTATGGCAGCTGTAAAAGCTATTAGCCTAGCAGCCAGGGAGGGAAAAGACTGGGTTTGGAGCTCTCCAAAAATCCTATCCCCAGAGAAATGTCCCTATTTGTCCTGTCTAGAAGCTAGCTACAAAGCCTACTATAAGGGTATTATTTTTAACTGACCTGGTTCAGGGCTCATTCTTTGTAAACTCTCTTCCCTGTTTTGTACCCCCTTCTCCTCCCCCATCAAAAAATCAGCAGCAATTGCTAAACATCACAGCAACTTGAAGTAGCATTACCATTTAAGGCCAATAAGAGGCAAAACAAAACAAAACAAAAAAGAAAAAAGGAAAATTAAAACAGAAATATTCAGAGGGTATTTGAAAAGCTCTCACATACTCCTGGGAATCTACCTCATCACACACATATGTATGACAGTTTATATGCCCAGGAAAGACTAGAGAAAGCTCTAATTTCTGAAATCTGGCTGACTTTGAGACTCTGTACAAGCTGAAATTAAAGGCCAAAAAAAGCTATAAATTACCTGACAGAACAATAAAGATATGCCTAAGCCAAGTACACTTACACAAAGGCTCTTGGCAAAGGCTGAGCCTTACTGATTCAAGAAATTTAAGAGAAGCTCTACCCAATCATTAGCTGACCCCTAAATTAACTGAGTAGACCATTGACTGGCTGCACACAACAAAGAAAACGACATTTACAGACTTGGTCTAAAAGGTCACTAAAGAAAAAGAACAACAGGGGTGCCTAGGTGGCTTAGTGGGTTAAGCCTCTGCCTTCAGCTCAAGTCATGATCTCAGGGTCCTGGGATGGAGCCACACATCGGGCTCTCTGCTTAGCGGGGAATCTGCTTCCCCACTCTGCCTGTCTCTCTGCCTACTTGTGATCTCGCTCTCTGTCAAATACATAAATAAAATCTTTAAAAAAATAGCAATGAAGCTAATCTTGGGAGCCATCTGATTTCAGAGTTGCCAAATTATACCATTTAAAATGCCCAGTTTCCAACAAAGAATTATGGGATGTGAAAAGAAAGAGGAAAGTATGGCCACTACACACAGAAAAATGCAATAAATAGAAACTGTGCCTGACAGGGCGCCTGGGTGGCTCAATCAGTTAATCATATGCCTTCAGCTCAGGTCATGATCCCAGAGTCCTGGGATGGAGACCTGTTGGGCTCTCTGTTCAGTGGGGAGCCTGCTTCTCCCTCTCCCTCCACTGCTCCCCCTGCCTGGGCTCTCTTGCTCCCTCTCTCTCTGTCAGATAAATAAATGAAATCTAAAAAAAAAAAAAAAAAAAAGAAGAAAAGAAAAGAAACTGTGCCTAAAGAAACCCAAATGTTGAATTTATTAGACAAACATAAGTTGACTAATATAAATATGCTCTAATGACTAACAGAAAATACGTTCAAAGCATTAAAAGAAGACACCAAAAGCAAAGGAAACAAAAGTAAAAAATAAACAAATAAAGTGGGACTTCATCAAATTAAAAAGCTTCTGTACAGCAAAGGAAACCATCAACAAAATGAAAAGGTAACCGATGAGATGGGAAAAAACAGGACTCATTAATCATCATACTCAACATCACTAATTATCTGGGAAATGCAAATCAAAACCACAATGAAGTATCACAGCACACCTGTCAAAACGGCTATTATCAAAAAGACAAGAAATATAAAGTGTTTAGCAATAAGAACAAAACCTTCCCATTTTTGACAACATGGATATACTTTGAAGGCATTATGCTAAGTTAAATAAGTCAAACAGAAAGACAAATAGCATATGAACTCACTCATATGTGGAATCTAAAAAAAAAAAAAAAAGCTCATATATACACAGTATAGACTGGTGGTAGCAAGGAGAAGGGGAGGCAGATGGGTGAAATGGATGAAGGGGGTCAAAAGGTACAAATTTCCAGTTACAAAATAAATAAGTCATGAGGACACAATGTACAGCATAGTGACTATAGTTAATAATACTAATATCAAATATCACATATTTGAAAGTTGCTACAAGAGTAAATCTTTTTTTTAAAGATTTTATTTATTTATTTGACAGAGAGAGATCACAAGTAGGCAGAGAGACAGCAGAGAGAGAGGGGGAAGCGGGCTCCCCACTGAGCAGAGAGACTAATGTGGGGCTCAATCCCAGGACCCTGGGATCATGATCTGAACCGAAGGCAGAGGCTTAACTCTGAAACACCCAGGCGCCCCTACAAGAGTAAATCTTAAGAGTTCTTATCACGAGAAAAAACTATAACTATGTATAGTGATAGATATTAAACAGACTTACTATGATCATTTTCCAATATTTACAAATACCATTATACTAATGCTATCTATTAATTATATCTCCATAGGAAAAGAATTAGAAAAGGTATGAAAATATCTCATAGGGGTGCCTGGGTGGCTCAGAGTTAATCCTCTGCCTTCAGCTCAGGTCATCAGGCTCTCTGCTCGGTGGGGAGCCTACTTCCCCCTCTCTCTCTGCCTGCCCCTCTGCCTACTTGTGAACACTCTCAGTGTGTTACATAAAAATATAAAAATAAAAAAAGAAAGAAAGAAAGAAAGAAAACATCTCACAAAATAGAGACTATCAATAAAGTATAGAAATTGTTAAAAAAAAAAAAGAGAAGGAAATATGGAAAACTCACAAATGTGTATAAATTAAACAATATACTTCTAAGTAACCAATGGGTCAAAGAAACCTCACGGAAAATTAGAGAATACCCTGAGATGAAGGAAAACTATAACACAACATACCAAAACTAATGAAATACAGCAAAAGCTGTGATTAAAGTAAATTTAGGGGCACCTGGGTGGCTCAGTTGAATAAGCAGTTGCCTTCAGCTCAGGTCATGATCCCAGAGTCCTGGAATCAAGCCCCACATCATGCTCCTTATTCAGCTGGGAGCCTGCTTCTCCCTTTCCCTCTGCCCACCACTCCCCCGACTATGCATTCTCTCTTGCTCTCAATCTCTCTGTCAAATAAACAAAAATAATTTTTTTTTAAAGAAAGTTAAAAATAGAACTACCCTCCCTGTGATCCAGTAATGGCACTACTGGACATTTACCCAGAAAATACAAAAACACCAATTCAAAAGGATATATACACTTCTATGTTTATTGCAGCATTATTCATTATAGCCAAATTATGGAAGCAGTCCAAGTGTCCATCAATATGTGAATGGATAAACACACACACACACACACACACCATGTATATATACATGCCATACACACACACACTGGAATATTACTGAGACATTAAAAAGAATGAAATCTTACCATTTGCAACAACATGAATGGAGCTAGAGAGTATAATGCTCAGCAAAATAAGTCAGTCAGAGAGTATAATGCTCAGCAAAATACGTCAGAGAAAGACAAATATCACAAGATTTTACTTATGGAATTTAAGAAACAAGTGAGCAAAGGGAAAAAGAGAGAGACAAATGAAGAAACAGACATTTAACTATAGAGAACAAACCGATGGTAACCAGAGGGGAGGAGGGCAGCGGGGTGAGTGAAACAGGTGATGGGAAGTAAGGAGTGCACTTATCATGATGAGCACTGAGTAGTGTATAGAAATGCTGAATCAATGCATTGTATATCTGAAACTAATATAACACTGTACACTAACTATACTGGAATCAAAATTAAAGAATGTAATAAAGAAAAAAACTATTTAAATAAAATGCATGTGAACAAAGTAGTTGATTTCCATAAACAGAAAACCAAAAATTGACATACATACACAAAACAAAGTATGAGGTAATAGGATGAACAGGTATATGACCACAAATTAGATAACCTAGATGATATGGACATATTCTTAGACAGTTGCAAACTTCTAAAATTTTTCTAGAAGACATAAAAAATCTGAATAGCCCTGGGTTAATAAGAGATTGATTAGAAATCAAAACCTTCTGATAATGAAAAGCCCAGAACATGATGGCTTTGATGGTGAATCTTATCAAACCTTTTTTTTAATCAAACATTTAAAGAAGAATTAGCACCAGCCCTTCATAAACTATTCCAAAAACTGAAAAAAACACTTTCCAACTTACTATATAACAGCAGCTTTACTCGGTCAAATCCAAAGATGTTTAAGAAAAGAAAACTATGGGCCAATGTTCCTAATGAATATATATGCAAAATTCCTCAACTAAATATTATCAAACTGAACCCAGAAATATGTACAAAGGATTTTCACTCTGTACATCAGGGAATTATCCCAGGTTTAACATCAGAATATCACTCAAGGGGCGCCTGGGTGGCTCAGTGGGTTAGAGCCTCTGCCTTTGGCTCAGGTCATGATCCCGGGGTCTTGGGACCGAGCCCTACAACAGGCTCTCTGCTCGGCGGGGAGCCTGCTTTCTCCTCTCTCTCTGCCTGCCTCTCTGCTTGCTTGTGATCTCTGTCAAATAAATAAATAAAATATTAAAAAAAAAGAATATCACTCAAGGTAATACCCCATCTCAATAAAGGGCAAAAAACATATTACCACTGTAATAGACACAGAAAAAGTACATGAGAAAATACATTTTCACAGTAAAAACACCTAAAACACTTGAAGTAGAAGAGAACTTCCCCATGTTTATAAATGCAATCTATGAAACACCTACAACTAACATCATACTTAATGATGAAACTTAGATTAGGAAGAAGAAAAACATACTCTCATCACATCTATTTAATACCATAGTAGAGGTTCTAGGCAAGGCAATGATGAAATGCATCATTTGGTTGCAATGCATCCAAATTGGAAAGGAAGGTATAAAATGGTCTCTATTCATAGATAACATTAATCTTTTTTTTTTAAGATTTTATTTATTTATTTGACAGAGAGAGATCACAAGTAGGCAGAGAGGCAGGCAGAGAGAGAGAGAGAGAAGCAGGTTCCCTGCTGAGCAGAGAGCCCAATGCGGGACTCGATCCCAGGACCCTGAGATCATGACCTGAGCCGAAGGCAGCTGCTTAACCCACTGAGCCACCAGGCGCCCCACAGATAACATTAATCTTATATCCCAAAGAACCCACTGAAAATCATCAGAATAAATGATTTTAAGATTACAGGATACAAGGTCAATATATTAAAAAATGCATTTCTATATACTAGCAGTAAATGATACAAAAATTAATTTAAGAATACAATCTCATTTACACAACAACAAAAAGAATAGACTATTAGGAATATATTTTTAGAAGAATGGCAAGACATGTATACTGCAAACTACTAATCATCACAGAAAGAAATTGGTTTGTTTTTTTTTTTTAGATTTTATTTATTTATTTGACAGACAGAGATCACAAGTTGGCAGAGAGGTAGGCAGAGAGTGAGAGGGAAGCAAGCTCCTGCGGAGCAGAGAGCCTGATACAGGGTTTGATTCCAGGACCCTGAGATCATGACCTGAGCCGAAGGCAGAGGCTTTAACCCACTGAGCTGCCTAGGCACCCCACTACTGAAAGAAATTTTAAAAGACAAAAATAAATGGGAAGCTATCCAATTTTCATAAATTGCAAGATTTAATATTAAGATAGAAACACTCTCAAACAGATTTATAGTTTCAACACAATTCCTATCAAAATCCCAGCTGCTGGGGTGTTTTGTTGTTTTTGTTTTTATATAACTTAGTAAGCTAATTCTAAAACTCATACGAATTTTCAAGGGTCTCAAATTGGTCAAAAATTTCCTTAAAAAGATCAAATCTGAAGGACTGACATTTCCCAATTTCAAAAATTACTACAACACTAATCAGTACACTGTGATACTGGCACAAGGATAAACACAGATAAATAAAAAAAGAATTGAGTACATAAAATCTTACATTTATAATCAAGTATTTTGGGGGCGCCTGGGTGGCTCAGTGGATTAAGCCACTGCCTTCGGCTCAGGTCATGATCTCGGGGTCCTGGGATCGAGTCCCACATTGGGCTCTCTGCTCAGCAGGGAGCCTGCTTCCCTCTCTCTCTCTCTGCCTGCCTCTCCATCTACTTGTGATTTCTCTCTGTCAAATAAATAAATAAAATCTTTAAAAAATATATATAATCAAGTATTTTGTCAATAAGTATGCCTAGATTCCAAGATAATTGGACATCTATATGTAAAAGAACGAATCTGGACGTCTAAATAACATGATAAATCTCAAAATGGATAATATATTTTAAATGTATAAGCTAAATTTCCTAGAGGAAAACAGGAACAAATCTTAATGACCTTGGATATTGTATAACTACTAAGACATGATACTAGAAGTATAAGTGACAAAAGGGGAGAAAAAGATACATTGGACTTAATCAAAAGTTTAAAACTTTTTCATTTCAAAGGACAGAAAAAGAAAATGAGAAAACAACCCACAGAAGGGGAGAAAATATTTGTAAGTCACATATCTGATAAAGGACTTGTATCTAGAATACATAAAGAACTTTTGCGATTCAACAACAAAAGGATAAATATCCCAATTAAAAATGGGTAAAGAATATTGTATTAGTTTCCTATTTTTACAATAACAAATTACGAACAACTCTGTGGGCTACAACAGCTCAGTTTCTTCTACTTCCGTAAGTCAAAAGTCTGAATCCAATCTCAATGAACCAAAACCAAGATTTCAGCAGCACGATGTTCATTTCTGGTGTTTAGTGGAGAATCTATTTCCTTTTTTTTTTTCCTTTTGAGAATCTATTTACTTATCTTTTCCTACTTTCCAGAGGCCATCGTGGTCCTTTGGCTCATTACCCTCCCCTTCCATTATCAAAGCCAGTAACAGACATGCAAATATTTTTCACATCATATCACTCTGACACTGACAATTTTTCTGCCTCCTAATTTTATGTTTAAGTACCCCTGTGATTATATTGGGCCCACACAGATAATCCAGGTTAATCTCACCATTTTAAGGTCAAATGATTATCAACATTACTTCCAGTTAAAACCTAAATTCTCCATTGCCATGAAACATCACATATTCACAAATTCCAGAGATTAGGATAAGGATAAGGACACTTTTAGGTGGTCATTATTCTGCCTACAGTACACATGAATAAACACTTCTCTAACCAACATATACCAATGTATAGTAAGCATATGGAAGGGCATTCAACATCAATATTCACTGGGGAAATGTAAATGAAAACTGCATGGAGAAGCCACTTTGTACCCACTGGGATAGGTATAATCAAAAAGAAGAAAATTAATAAATATGGGCAAAGGTGTGGAGGTATTAGAACATTAAAACACATATTCATACCCCTGGGGATAAAAATATATGTTTATAAAAAATAAAAAATTAAAAAAAAACACATATTCATTGCTGGTAAGACTTATGAAATAGTGCAATATCTTTGGACAACAGTATGATAGTTTCTCAAAAGGTTAAACAGAGTTATCACATGATTCAACAATTCTACTCTTTGGTGTATACCGAAGAGTACTGAAAACATGTCCATATGAATTTCTAGATTTTTTTTCTGTTTCTTAAAGAGCACCACTGGGATTTTGATAAGGATTGTAATAAACCAGTAGATCACTTTGGGTAGTACAGACATTTAAAAATATTAATTCTCCCTAACCATGAACACAGGATGGTTTTCTCTTTATTTGTGCCTTCTTTAATTCCCTTCATCAATGTTTCACAATTTTCAGTGTTTAAGTCTTTTGCCTCTTTGGCTAAGTTTATTCCTAAGTATTTTACTCTTTTTGTTCCTAATTTAAACACAAAAGACCCATGCAATTTTGAGCAAAAAGAACAAAGCTGGAGGCATCCCATTTCCCAATTTCAAACTATAATACAAAACTACAGTTACCAAAACAGGGAGGTATCGGCATAAAAAAGATATATAAACATATGAACAGAATAGAGAGCCCACAAATAAATCTGTGCCTTTATAATCAACTAGACTGCAGTAAGAACGCCAAGAAACACACAGTAGAAAAAAGACAGCCTCTTTAATAAATTGTGCTGGAGAAATTGGATATCCACATGCAGAAGAATAACAATTTTATTCAGCCTTAAGAAAGAAGGAATTCTTGACATCTGTGACAACATGATGTACTTAGAGAATGTTATATTAAGTGAAATAAGTCAGACACAGAAAGAGAAATATTATTGCATTATCTTACCTACATGCAGAATCTAAAACAGTTAAATAAACAGAAGAGTAGAAGGTGGTTGCTAAGGGTGGGAAGGAACAGGAAATAGGAAGATGTTAGTCAAAGGGCACAAAGTTTCAGTTCTCCAAAATGAGTAACTTCTGGAAATGGTGACCATAGTTAACAATACTATATCGTACACTTGAAATTTGATGATAGATCTTAAGTGTCCTCACCATTAAAAGGACATTGTAACAATGTGATAACAATATAACTATAGCAGCATTATTCATAGGAGCCAAAAGATGGAAACAACTCAAATGCCCATCAACCCATGAATGGATAAACAAAAGGTAGGCTATCCATACAATGAAATACAATCTGGCCATGAAAAGCAATGAGGTAGTGACACATTCTTCCAACACTGACACAACTTGGAAATATAATGCTGAATCAAAGAAACCAATCACAGAGTCCTCATATTTTATGATTATATTTATATGCAATGTCAAGGACAGGGAAATTTAGACATAGAAAAGAGATTAGTGGCTGCCACAGGCTGAGGAATAAGAAGAGGGAGTGACTGCTCATGGACGCAGAGCTTCTGCCTGGGGTGATGAGAATGTTGTAGAATAAGTGCTAATGGTTCCACAATTCTGTGAATATACTAAATAGTACTGAATTATACTCTTGGAAGGTGTGAATTTTATCATATGAGAATTCTAGCTCAGTAAGCTAGTACTAAAAAGAACAATCTCATCTCACTTCCAAGTAATATGTCACTTCTAACAAACGATTTGACCAGCCTGTGTAAGCCACAGGTCTCCAGCAAACCCCACACACTTCCCACATTTACTTTTTATTAATCTGAAAGTTATTAGTGCTTGAAAAACTCAGAAACACAGAGGGTTAAAAATGACACTTGGAACTTAGCTATCAGACACATTTTGAAAGAGGTCCATGTCACTGGAGAAAATAAACTGAGTTGGTAGATTTAAGAGGACTGAACTAAAGAAAGTCTAGGAAGCAGTTAAAAAGCACACGTTTTCCATAATGTAGTTAACATCAGTTGTTATTCTATAAAGACTGATTAAATCTATCCAAATTTGGGGGGACGGAAGTGAGTCATTCTAATGAAGCAGGAAGAGTTATAAATATGAGCTGTATGCATTTAAACATGTGTACAATAGTTCCTGATTGCAACTGGGAGAAGGCTTCCATCAATAACTTTATGAGCCATATCACAATGCCGTGAAGAAAAGATGGTAACATAAGAAACTGAGGTGAAACTGAAAGCATTCACGCTTGCTACTGTTTAGAGCAAGGCTCCTAACTTTTTCTGTAAATGGCCAGACATTAAATATTTTGGGCTTTATGGGCCATATAACTGTAAAAATTAATAAAGGGAAACCTCACTAAAATGGAAAGGGGAGGCCAGAAGGAGGAGCTCTCACGCCCTGCCAGTAGACTTCAATTACAAGAAGAAATGTGGTTTGGAAAGAATCATCTGATACAGGTCCCAACCAGAAAATATGTACACTGCATCTCCTGTAAGAAATCGACCACCCCAGCACCCAGTCAACAACAAACAGGCATCACCCTGAACTCCTGCTCTTCTTCAGTGGGTTTTCCTTCAAAATAACCACTCCCAACTTCTTTCTCCTTCTCCGGAAATAACGTTCCTCACTTTGGTTGCTGGACAAGCCTATGATTTTTGCCATAGCTTGTTCGTCCCGAATTACAGTTCTCTGCTATTCTCAAGTAAATCCAGTTTTTCTGGTAAAATAACTATCTTTTTTTTTTTTTTTAAAGATTTTTATTGTTTATTTGACAGAGAGAAACACAGCAACAGAAGGAACACAAGCAGGGGGAGTAGGAGAGGGAAAAGCAGGCTTCCTGCTGGGCAGAGAGCCCAACATGGGGCTTGATCCCAGGGCCCTGGGATCATGACCTGAGCCAAAGGCATATATTTAATGAATGAGCCACCCAGGCGTCTCATAAAATAACTCTTCTTTTTTTTTTTTCTTAAAGAATGTATTTATTTATTTGAGAGAGAGAGCATGAGAGGGGGAAGGGTCAGAGGAAGAAGCTGAGTGGGGAGCCCCAGGTGGGACTTGATCCTCGGATTCCAGGATCATGACCTGAGCCAAAGGCAGACACTTAACTGACTGAGCCACTCAGGTGTCCCTTTAACTATCTTATTTTTAATCAACTCAGCTCTCTCACAACTATTCAACTTTGCCTTTGTAGCATAAACACAGCCATAGACAACAGACAATAAGAGAAGCTACATTCCAACAGTAGTTTACTTTAAAAAAAAACAGGCAGCAGGCCAGATTTAGCCTGTGCAGCATAGTCAGCCAACCCTGTTTTAGAGGACAAGGACAAGAGTTATGTGAGTAGTAAGAAAGACAGAAGATGGCCTGGGACTCACAGGCATTCCTCAGACTTCAACTTGCCTGCTGCACACCAGCAGTTGGAGGCCTAGGCCAGTTAAGAACAACTAGTTTCAAATTTGAAAATTCTGCTCAACCTTCAAGGTCTGGCTCACATTACTATCATAGGCAGACCTAGCTACCTGGCTGGAAGTAAAAACAGTCCTCTGGGTTTCACAATCACCTTCTTAGAGATCTCTTTCAACACATTTTGCATTCTTCTTAAACCATAGCTGTTGGTACGTATGTTTTACATTTCCTTAGTACATAAAAAAAATTCTTACTGGGCGGAGCATTGGAGGAAAGGAGGCATCGCTGTCTGCAGAGGCAGACCAGGAACCAGTTGCCCTAGGCCAAGCTAGAGGGTGACGCAGGTTGTATCCAGCATGGCTGCCATCACTACCAAGCAGCCTCCGCAGTCTACACGCTGCCAGCCGGGCTCCAGGAGGAAGCGGAAGTGAGTCTACAGCAGGCGCAGGCGCAGGCGCAGGCGCAGGCGCAGCCGCAGCAAGGAGCTGCGCGGTGCCACCTGCATCCCAGTCCCGCCCTTCTTAGCCACCAGCACCACCCACGCGGAACCAACCCCTCCTCCTCCCGTCCCGCCCAGTGACTGAGCAAGGTGGGGCTTCTGTGGCAGGATATGTCACTGATGTACCAGTGGAGTCACTCCAGGACCACAAGCACCCGTGCTGAGACCCGAGCCTGTGCCAGGACCCATTGTCCTCCTTACACTCAGACACCTGCTAACCCTATCTGCTGGTCTGATGACGACAAAACTCCTGCTGCGAGCGTACCCTACACCCGCCACAGCTCACTGTGCCCGGGACACATATTGCCCGCGACCATGGCTGCAGGATGCCCTTCCATCAGCCACTAAGAGTTGGGGGGTAAAGGGCATGCCCTTAGGCAAAAGGCTGAGAAACTCACCCGTCAGCAAGTAGTTAAGACTATGGTGGCAGTTTTCCCCCATACCACCTCACCTCACAGGAGGGTCAGGCCTGGACCCCTCAGAGGCCAAACTGCCAACCCCCTCCCTTCTGTCATGGGTTAACTGTAGCATGGGGCACTATAGGCACTACAGTAACATGGGGCACTGGACTTCCGCTTGTCCCACATGTGTATATCTCAGCTTGGCCAATCTTCAGTCTAGGTGTGAGTCCCAAAGCATCTTGCACTTCCTTCAGCATCTCTGAGGCTGGGGCAAGTGCCTGGTTCCCACCTCCTTTTCACTTTTTGCAGTTATGGGCAACTACTGGCTCAGGGGCATTCCTCCTCTGGTTGCTGGGTGCCACTGTCCTAGACAAAGCCTTTAGGACCTATTCCTGCACCCACTCAAGACAGGGAGGGCTAAGGCTCCATGTTAGATAGTTAAATTTAGAGTCCTGCCTCCTGGAGCAATAATAAATAAATACTCTCTGAGCCCCCACCCCCAAAAATCCTTGGCAGCAATAACTATGTTTTGTCCTTCTTTACATTCCCTTCAGTGTCAAATGCTTTTCCTGGCACATGAAAGGCACTTAACAAATAATTACAGATACTGTGTAAGTGCCAACACTGAAGCATTCACAAGGCCACAGAAGAGATAAAATTTATAATACCGGTGGAATAAAATGAAGTTTTTAATCCTCTGCATGTCATTTTAGCAAATTTTAAGATATTTGAAGCATGTGAAAGCATCAAATAATTATCTTACCTGGATGCATCCTTCATCAATCTTGCCCCTTTCAGGATCAATTTTAAAATGTGCAGTTTTTTGAAAGCGGTACATCACAGGAAGTGAGTTGGATCGATTTTGCATAATACACAGAAGCTCTGAATGTTCACCCATGAAACATGGTGCAAAATTAAGGACCTTTCCTGGATCAAACTGTAGTAAGATGGGAAGTCCTGTGCCTGTCAGTGCTAATTCCACTTTCTGAAATCGATCACCTGTAAAAGCAATAATAGCTCTTTAACATAAAAGTGTTGGGAATCCAGCGTATTATTTGCTCAGTCCAAATAGTGTCATCTGAAAGAACTGATGAGACATGGGTAGCTCATTCAATCTTCATTCAACAAAATTATTAAGTGCCTTCTCTATGCCACATACTCTTCTAGGCTGTGGGGATACAGCAGTGAATAAAATAGACACTGTTCCTGCTCTCATGGACTTTATATTCTAGGGAGGTGATGCTGACAATAAAATAAGGAAATATATAGCATTTCAGACAGGATAAGTGCTATGGGGAAAAGTAATGTTGGGTGAAGGGGAGCACAATTTGTCACCCGAACATATGCCTCTTTGGCATAAGGATTTTTTTTTTTTAAGATTTTATTTATTTATTTGTTAGAGAGAGAGAGAGCACAAACAGAGGGGAGTGGCAGGCAGAGGGAGAAGGATGCGGGGACTCAATCCTAGGACCCTGGGATCATGACCTGAGCTGAAGGTGGACACTTAATGGACTGAGCCACCCAGGCATCCCTGGTGAAAGGGTCCGTGGACAAAAGGACCAGACCGATACAAAGCGAAAGTTAAGCAGGGCTTTATTTCGCGCCAGCACCAAAAACCAGAACCAAACGTTCGGGGTCATCTTTCACAAAGCAAAGTGATGACTTTCTATTCTCATAGGCCAGTTTTTATAGAGTAAAAGCCACATAGTTGAGTCTGGCCAATGAGAATGTAACGCACAGAAAACATCACATAATTACGCTAGGTTTCGTAAGAGCAGCCAATTAGATTACACTTTACCCCATGATAGTCATTAAACTCAGCCTATGACCTTGGCTAGAATCGGCGCCTTTGTCTGGTGCCTGATAGGCAAGGCTCATGCTCCTTGGCGGGTAATACGTGCACTCTCCCTTGATTGGACATTTCCACGTGGCCAGACACGTCCTTGGCAGGTAGGGAGGTAATATGTGCGCTTTCCCTTGATTGGACGTTTCCATCTGGCCAGACACGTCCTTGTATCTGGACTCCGTTATCTCTGGTCAGCCTGACATGTCCTGGTATCTGTGCTCTGTTATTGGGGCTGTTTGGCTGTATTTCACCAGCTGGTGGTATTTCACTGGTTCTGTTTCTAAGTGCTTTCTTCTTGGGGGAAGGGGCAGGTTCAATCTAAGTTCACTACCTATATATCGGGGATGGTTATTCTATGGGGATGAAGCCAATACTGACAAAGTAGGCCCTTACACCTGGCATAAGAATCATTTTAAGCAGACTATTGTTATGTAACAGCAGACACAGGAAAAGCTCTGGAAAACTACCAGGAGGAAACTCTCATCAAAGAAGGCAGATACTTAAGTCTTCATCACAACCATACCCTCCCCTACTATGAACTGAAAACCTCCCATAACTTGCTGCCACACCCCAGTATCTTTTGTCTGTAGCTGGAGATGGTATTTAAAGTGAAGTTTCCAGCCACTTGGGGAGTTACTCAGTTTTCCTGGGTCTCTCCCATGTATAGAGGAGGTATACATGTTATTAAACTTGTTTGCTTTGTTTTCCCTCTTAATCTGTCTTTTCTTTTCTTTCTTTCTTTTTTTTTTAAATTTTTTTCATACGTGAGAGAGAGAGAACGAGAAAGAAAGCAGGGAGAGGAAGAAGCAGGCTTTCCATTGAGCAGCGAGTCTGACGTGGGGCTGGATCCTAGGACTCTGGAATCATGACCTGAGCCGAAGGCAGACACTTAACCGACTGAGACACCCAGGTGCCCCCACTTCTTAAGTTGTCTTTTAAGGGAGGTCTCAACCAAGAACCTAGAGAGGTAGAGGGAAAATTATTTTTCCTCTCCTACAAGGGTAAGACAGTACACAATATCTTGGAACTGTTCTTTTATGTAGAAAAGTCCAAAAAGATTTCTCTTGATTGGGAAAATTTTGAGCAAAAATATGAAGAAACTCAGGGGGCGCCTGGGTGGCTCAGTGGATTAAGCCTCTGCCTCTGGCCTGGGTCATGATCTCAGGGTCCTGGGATCATGCTCTCTGCTCAGCTGGGAGCCTGCTTCCCCCTCTCTGTGTGTCTCTCTGCCTACTTGTAATCTCTCTCTCTCTCTGTCAAATAAATAAATAAAATCTTAAAAAAAAATATATATATATATACACACACACACACACACACACACACACATATATATATATGGGAACTCAGGAAGAAAATCATGTGAAAATCCAGGAAAAGTGTATTCCAAACAGAAGAGCAAGAAGAGCAAATACAAAGACTCTAAGGTAATAATTTCCTTGGCACGTTCCAAAAACCCTAAGGAACCAAATATGGCTAAGTAAGAGTAGTAAAAGAAGGGTAAGAAAGGGTCTGATTTAACCTATAGTTTTAAGAGGAGATTCAACAAAATTTGCTGATGGACTGGATATAAAATGGGAAATTGAACACATGATAAATGGTGAAGCTAAGGTCTTGAGCCTGAGCAACAGAAGTGATAGAATTGCCATTTCTTGAGACAGGAAAGACAGGTTATGGGGAAACCAGGAGGGTTTTTCTGGACATGTTAAGTTTGAAATGCCTAATAGGTATCCAAGTGGAAATGTATGCTAGGTCACTTAATATATTTACAAGTTTAGAGTGAAGATGAAAGAGGAAGTCTTGGAGGTTTGAGGTGAGGGAAGGTAAGGTGTGTGATACTGATCTCATACTGTGAGAAAGTGAAGGAAAGGAGGAATGCAGTAGAAATGTCAACCATCTTAAAGGACCCACTTGGGGTTAGTGATTACAGATTAAAAAGTGAAATAATAGATTATAGATTAAAAAGTGAAATAATAGATTAAAAAGTGAAAAAGTGAAATTTTTTAAAAAAATGGTTTTGTGCTTTTACCCAGCACAATTAGCTTCCTAGTTGCATACCCAGGGTAGGCTAAGAGTTGAATTTAATCAGATTAGAGGTTTACCACTCAGTCACCATGGGATATGGGCCAAGAAACAAGTGTACATGGAAAAGGGTCATTAAAATAATGGACAGAGGAATATAAGCTGGGCAATAACATAAACGTGAAGTTTTGGAGACACTAGAGAGAAGGTAGGAACTATAAACTATAGTTTTGTGCATTTCTTCACTGAGGCTCTTGCTAGCCAACCCTGGACTTTAAATTACCTTTAAGGCAAACCTACCATCTCCTTCTCTGGCCATTCAAAAGCAGATTAACTTGCAAGACTCAAACAAATCTTCTGTCTAAGACTGGCACACAGAGCTCAAATCACAAACCGTAATACAAATAGTAGCAGAGCACTCATTTTCTGTCCTAGGGAAAGAGTGCAAGCCTGCTCAATGGTATCACTCATCCTGATACACAAATCTTTTTGACCCTTGACTTGCCATGTCCCATCTTTCCAAATCCAGTCCTCACCCGTCTCTATCTTTATTTTCTCTTTGATCTGTCTGGCTAAGCTGAACTCCATGTCTTGTTCCATTTTTCCTCACTATAACCCATCTAATACTATCTGAGAATATTAAAAAGCAGTGTGTCTTGACACGTGGCCTGCGAGGCATATTGTCCTTATCAATACCCTGTAAGAGGATATTATACCCTTTTTACTAGGGCTCCAGTTCTAGGTCTTGTCCTTTGACTGTTATCATATGAAGATTCTAAGAGCTAAAGGTCTGGTAGAGATGAAATAGGTTGGTTTGTTTCCATATTAATCTCTAAGAGAAAACATAGGCTTAAAAGGGAAAAGAAGACAGATTGGTTTTTTATTTTCTTTTTTCATTCTTTAATTCTAGATCATCATGTTTATCTACTGTCATTTAAAATTAATGAAGTCACCTAAATTCTAACTTGTAAAATTTTTATGTAAATGATCCTGTGGGTTGACTTCTTTCTTAACATGCCACAAAAGACATTTTTAAAGTCTCTTGAATGTTTGCATTTTTGTTCTATTCAGTAATTATACACATTTATTAAATTGCCTCTATAAATATGATCCCCAAACTTTTAAATAATTTAAATGGCTGTACATTTGATGCTCATGTTTATTTCATACTTACTTTTCATGGTTTTACTGTTATCATCCCTCAAAAATCCATCTTTACTTCCCACAGAATCAAATCTCAAAAAGAGAGCATAGTCCTGCCTATGTGAAGGATCATTATTCTTCTTACCATCAATCATTAGCCTGTAAAAAAAATTACAATCAATTATTTTGAAAGCAAAGATGATATACTCTATTACCTCTCAATAGGAATCAACCCAATCCTTAAATCTACGTGAACAGATGAAAGTTCAGGAATAAAAATATAATTGTGAACCATTTTCCAAAATTATTGCCTAGATAAAGAGACTTGCCAAAAGAAGGCCACAAAATGTAAAGATTCAAAAAAATGGGTTCATGACAACATTTGCAAGACAAAAGTAATTTAAAAATACTAAGTTGTCAAGGTCCAGCTCCACTGTTACTTTCTATGTAAAGATTTTCTTTCCAGGCCAAGTTCATTGCTAGTTAAGGGCTCTGTTCAATTCTCTCCAATAGTCCTTTTTACCTCTGGGTGTAACTGCAAACCTATGTTCTATACCTGTCACCTCCTGTAGACTAAGCACATATTGCTACCCCCATTCATGATATTCTTAGAGGAGAACAAGCAATTTGGAGAATAAGATTTGACAATAGCCAAATCTTGTCAAAGGAGAAAAGGAAAGGGAAGATGGGAAAAGGGAAGAAGGAACAACATCAGAGATGAGTTACCTCTAGACCTGTAGATTGATGGATTTTACTTGCTTGCCTACAGGTCAGCTTTTTTAGCAGTGGATACTCAGTTACACATTAAAAAAAAATTGATGTGAAATATTACACAGGAATGCAAGTAGCATGTTGAAAATATATTTAAGGCTTCCAATCATAATCATACCTATGAGTTTGTGCTAGACCATCAGAAAAAGCTTACATGCTACCATGAACAAGAATATTTAGAATTTCAGAAATCATGTGTTAAACAGAATCTTATACATTGACCAAAAAATTGCCTGTGGGATAATATGATTCATGAGGCAATTGAAGATTGTACAAATAGAAGAATTACTTGATTTATTACAGTCCTTAAATTAAAATACAATTCGGTCTCCCCCAATCGGTATCATCATCAAGCAACCCAGTTGCCTCAGAGAAAAGTACATTGAGCACTGCCTCCTCCCAAAGGTAAACATACGGTTGTATAGTGGGATCGATTATCGCCATACACAGCCACCTCTCAAGTACAGCTGAAGTAGCTCCTATGTATTTAAAACAGCATTTCCAAACATATTTTCAAACTAAATAACCAAACCAAGTACAGAGAATTATGAAAAATAAACATTAGCAAAAGTCCTACAAGTCTGTATGAAGTTTAGCAAGCAAGGGCGGTGGATCCCAGCAGTTGCTAGAGACTTACTCTTCATGCTCCTTAGCAAGCAAGTGTCTTGCTGTGGCCAGAGACCCGCATCCTCTTTGGAGGGATCGACATATCCTGCATGCCACTAGCTATCCCCTATTTCTGCAGGGACAACAAGATCTTGTTGCACAGAATCATCTGGGCTCACAATGCAAAACCATACAAGACTTCCACTTCTACAAGGTCTGAAGTGATTTGTAATCAAACATGAAATATGTAGAACAAAATTTTAAAATATGCAAAATAATATTAACCATGTTAGAAATATTGAAAGCCGTAATAAGAAAAATCTAATTGGTGCCTTCTGACCAGTCTTACTGTTAAAGTCAGTTTGATGAATGTATGATTGACATACTTACAATTAATAAAAAACACCATAATTGAATTTTTGCTTACTTTGGGCTGAAACAAAATGTAATTACAATCTTTTGATAAGGTAGTAACCTCCCTTCGTTAGGAACACAAGAAATAAAAGTGGTAACATCCATGTTCTTTATTTTGCTTAAGTAGGTGAGATTATTTAAAGCAACATCTGTTCTTTGTTGAATATTTGTACCCTGTAATAGAAAATCAGAAATAAAAAGAATATTAAGGTAGAACGCAAATAAAATAAAATATTTTAAGAGGAGATCATAACATAATTGTTGAAAGTTTAGTCTAGAAAATCAAGAATATGAATGTCTTTAAAGAAATATACATAATTTGACCAAGGCACATCATAAAATTAAAGGAACTGTTGAAAAATTGATGAGAACAGAAATCCCCACAAGTAGCTACTAATCTATAAGAAGCATTTGTCTGGTTTACTTCAGATACAGATCACTATTAGTGTAGTTTAATTAATAGAATTTTTTGAGGTTACCCTTGAAGACACATGAAAGGGAATCATATCTATCTGCATGTTAAAACGTACTTGGAATAAGTTAACAGCTTTTTTTGGATATTAGTTCAAAATCATCTGTTTCAAAACACAGTACCCAATTTTCCCCTGTTGCACTATCTACATACCAGTTCTTCTCCAACTGCATCATTTTGCATTATGGCCACCCAATTTATGGGTTCCGGGCTATTATTGTATAGAAGTGCATGTTCAATTTTTGAAGTTCCGAAGAAAACTGAACCAAAGTGTATGCATTCCAACTTTTTGTCATTACTCATGTTTAACAATTCAATAATCTGCTCGACCACATGAGCTTTGACACTCAAGAGTACATCTGGACGACCTTGTAAGCTCACTCTACAAGATAATGAATTATACATATTATTTTAATTAGAAGTCTGTATACTTAATTTTTCTCTTAAATATTTGAATAAACAAATTTTATAAAACCACATTATAATTAAGATTCAAAGGCCTAAGAGCAGTTCCTTTCTTATACATATCAGAGAATATCATGTCCTTCTGACTACCTAAATCTGCACAGTGGAATGGCATATGTACAACCTAATACATTGTCCCCAAGAAACAAAAAAGGTGGAAAACAATCACATGGTTTGACTCCAAAAAGAACTTATTGCTAGGTCCGTATCCCCAGTTATTTTGTAAACACTAGAATTAGATGGGATTATATAGATGGTAACCTGTAGCTCTAGAATTCTGAGATTCTTTTCTAACTCACTGCACTCCCCCAAGTCCAAGAGCCAACCTCATCCCCACCCTAATAACCCAATTCCCTATGTAGTATCTCAGCAAAATCCCACATGTTTGCAGAAAAGAAGATCTCCCCATAAAGCTTCACTTTCTATACTAATTTCAATTCCCTTTTGAAACTGCCCCCATATGCATATGTATCCCTCTGTGGCGTAAATGCAATCCTTTTGACTCTCACCCCATCAAATACCACAAATAACTGATCACTCCACAACTATCACCTAAGTCCTTATCTTACACTACATCTCTGTCACAGTGGGCATGGCTGACACCATCTACATACATCTCTATTCCCTTAGAGCTTCCTTGACACCAAACTTTGCTGGTTTCCTTCTAACTTGTTCAGATTCTACATTCTCATTTTTCTGTGGCTTGGATATTTTATAAACTCCATGAATAATGGTATCTTTCTCCTGCTCTTTTACACTCTGCCCTCCTTGTCAAAGTTATTTTCAATACTTCATGCTTCATATACAACTTACCCATGGACAACACTCAAGCCAATATACCTAGACCAGATTTTTTTTTCTGGGGCTCAAGATAAGGAAATCTAATAGGCTCCACAGGATTCTGCAAAGCAAATCAATTCCAACAGTTTAAAACTGAACTCCAGATCCACTCCCACAGCCCTTCTTTCCTCTTAACCTTCTCTTTCTATAACCAGTCACTACATCTAGTTAAATCTGCCTTCATAATATTTCTCCAATTGGCACACTTCTCTCCATACCCGCCATTTGCACCTTAGCTAAAGCCTTCATCATTTCTCTTCTGTTTTACTCTAATAGTTTCTAGGCAGGATACCCTTCCACATATGTACTCTCTGATTTATTGTGCCCACTGCTATCAGCACGACCTGTCTAAACTGCAAACTAATCAAGACACTCCCATCTTAGAACCTTCCCAAGATTCCACAGCCTTTACAATAAAACCTAAGCTTCTGAGGCACCCAGGTGGCTCAGAGGGTTAAGCTTCTGCCTTCAGCTCAAATCATGATCTTAGGGTCCTGGGATCGAGACTGGCATCAGGCTATCTGCTCGGCAGGGAACTTGTTTCCCCCTTTCTCTCTGCTTGCCTGCTTGTGATCTCTCTCTCTGTCAAATAAATAAACAAATAAGATATTAAAAAACAAAACAACAACAACAAAAAAAACCCCTAAGCTTCTATCAGGGCTCAAACTGTTTCTCAAACATTATTTTGGCTGTGGCCTTCAATAAGAAATTCATTTACACATGAACACAAATGCATACACAAATACACAGGCACGAGTGCACGCACATGCGCACACATACACAAAACAAGTTTTGCAAAGCATTTGCCCTTACTATGTGAGATGCATTTTGATATTATCTGTTTCACTGTTTAGATGCTGGCAGAGGCCTATTACAGTGAATGCACATCCCACTAATGGATGGAGACACAATACATGAAAAAAATGCTGTCCTAGGTAGTTCTCTGCTAGACCTTGCACCGTTCTGGGTTTGTAGTCTCATCTCACATCACTATGTCTGTACCTCCATCTCTTTGCCTCTACATTGCCCCAGCTTTCTCAGTGTGTAACACGGTCTATTTATCTCCAGAATTTCAAGTCTTCTACTTGCTCTGCCTGAAATTACTCTTCTAACCCACCCCCAACAGCAACACCCACCTTCCCTATGCACACACACACACACAGAGCTCAAATCACACCACTGCTCTTTGCCTGGCTACTTCTTACTCACCAATAAGTGTTTGGGTACACTATCACCTCCTTAATGGAGCCCTTTCTTGATCCACTCCCTCAGCCCCCAAAATCTAAACTAGAAGCTCCTGTTATGCCACAGACCATCCTCTGCTTCTTCCATTTTTGAGTCTCTAGTGCTTGGCAAATAGAGACTCAGCGAATGAATGCTGACTGAAAGAACAAAGAAGCTAATATACATTCAAGACAACAGGCATATCTGAAGAGTAAAACAGGAAAGTATTAAGTACTACATTAGAATTAAGAACCATAGTATATGCTTACTTTGCCCCTTCATTTACAATTCTGGGCTCATCAGCACAGAAATCCACTTTAACAATCACTGATGACTTGGGTTCTACAATACCATTACTTGGAAAAATGACAATGGGTAATTGGCCTTGGTATTCTGCTTTAAATGTACCTAAAGAGAACAAGAGAAAGTGGTTTACATCTGGATCCTTACAGTGTCATAGTCACATTCTTAATAGGGTACAAGGCACACATTACACTGTATATGGTCTATTGCGGACCAAGAATCACAGCTTTGATTATAAGTTTAGTCTCTGGGGTCACCCAACAAACGTGAACTGATTGTTAGGACTCAAGCTTCACTGATAGTTAAGATATACCATCTGTTTCCATTGTTCAGGAATGTATGCTAGGAGCGTTATATATGTTAGTCTATATAATCCTCAGAGTGACTCTGTAAGTTCAATCATTACCTCCATTTTATAAATAAGGGGAAAAAGCTTAGAATGGTTGATTTGTCCAAAGACACACAGATATTGTGATAGATTACACAGTTGACCCCAATTCTTCACCCTTCTCTGTATCTTGTCACGATGCTACCAGGAACGAAGTATGTTTTCCTATCCCTTGAGTTGGAGCCTGACCATGTGATATTGTTTGGCCAATAGCATGGGTAGAAATGGCATCATGCCAGCTCCAATGCCAGATGTCTTGCACTTCTCCCACGTAAAGTTCTTGAGTAGCTGCTGTCCCTTTGGCCTGTGCTTCAGAACGAGCACACATGGAACAGAGCCTCCAGCTGACTCACAGACCTGCAGTGAGTAACAGAACATCCCCCAAAAGTCTAAGTTTGAAGCAGAGCTACCCAGCTGAGCCCAGCTTAGATCAATCAAGTTCCAGCCAATCTGCATAAAAATTGACAAAAAAATAATTGCCTTTTTAAGATACAGAACTGTGGAGTAGTTTGTTACATGGCAATAATTGACTACTACAGTTAGAAACTAATAGGGCTGAGTTTTCACTTGCGTGTTTCTGACCAAAGGGCTCACAGTGATAGCCACTACCATTTCTTAAAAAAAAAAAAAATGGGGTGCCTGGGTGGCTCAGTGGGTTAAGCCTCTGCCTTCGGGTCAGGTCATGATCCCAGGGTCCTGGGATAGAACCCCGCCTCAGGCTCTATGCTTGGCAGGGAGCCTGCTTCCCCCACCTACTTATGATCTCTCTTTCTCTGTCAAAGAAACAAAATATAAATAAATAAATAAATAAATAAATAAACAAATAAATAAACAAGATTTATTTATTTAAGTAGTCTCTACACCCCATGGAGGGTTGGAACTCACAACACCAAGATCAAGAGTTGCCTGTTCTGTTCTACCAACTGATCCAGCCAGGAGCCCCATTACTTCCTGATAAATGAATTAATGCAGCTCACACAGGGAAAGGGCAAAAGGAATTGGTTTCTAGAATCAAACAACATAGAAGAAAGCTAAAAAAAATATCTTATTCTGAAAGCAGAAATGGTTCGTAATTGATGGTCCTGTTTAGTGCCTATATTACAGCATGCATTCCTTGAGATTACACACTATATCTTCCTCATCTCTGTGGTCCCAGCACCCTACACAGTGCTTAGCACCAACTGCTACTCAAAATATGTCCAACAAATGGAAGCAGCCAATCATGAGTTTCCTCAATCTCATTATGCAATGAAAACACAAATGAGCATGCTGCCAATATAAACAACTTTGCAAATTTCAGTTCACCAATTTTAAATCATATTTGATGAAATTTTCTGAAATTATTCATTTCACTTAGGAAAATAAAATATTAGCATAATAAAAGTACTGGAAGTATAAAAAGGCAATAAGACTTTTGTAAGTACAGAGATAATTTAATACAAAAATCAAACACTCATAGTAACAAAATTTGTTCATCTGATCATTTTGGAGAAGTGTTAATAACATATTTAAGAGGTTTTTTTGTCATAAAATAAAATTATATGTTTCAAATAAATATTATTGACTCAATTCTCCAGAAAAGGAAAATTATGTGAGTCTAGTTAAGACTGAGCCAGTGAGATAGTTCCTATACTGTAATTACTTTGATGTAATTTGACAAAAGGATTTAAGTGAATATATCAAAAATTTAAGAATAACTCCAAAACCAAAAGAACATTCAATCTTCTAAATATATTAAAACAGTGACTACACAAACATTACTGTGTCTTATATAACTTTAATGCCACTAGTAATAATGAAATATTTGACTTTTATTTTTAAATGACTAAGAATAGAAGCAAGGCCATCATCTTAAGGAAAGGTGTCATTGAAGGAAGGATATTATAGAAGGCACTTTTGTCATTAAATTTTCATTTCTCTTTAGATTTGACACTGGTTGATGTTTGGAGAATGAACTAGAAGGAGATAAGGGACTTCAGAGAAATAATTTTAGTTGGTGTAATTACTAAGCAAAAGAAGATGATGGCCTGCTGTAGAGAAGTGGCAATGGGACAGAGAAAAGAGGATTACTGACATAATTAAGAAGTTAAACAGACAGGAATAATTAATAATTAATTAATAATTAATAATTGACTAAGGGGGTAGGAGGGTAGGGGAAAAAAGGAAGAAGTCAAGGATTTTGCCAAGTTTCTGACTTGCCCAAATACATGGTGGTGATCTTTAATGAAAAAGAGAAAAGGAGAAGTTTTAGGGAAAAATGTGGGAAGCGTAGTTTAATACATGTTAAGTTTGAGAAACCTGAAGGAAATGCAAATGACTGTATAGACCTCAGTGAAGTGACAGGAATGAAAGTGTGTTTGTGTTGACTAAGGAAACATGTGGGTCCATGGCAAATTCTAAAAAATGCTCACATTTAAGGAACTCCTGAAAAGGGACAGGAATCCACAGAAGAGAACTGAAGAGGAGGCAGGCAGTAGAAAAGAATAATTCTAACATCAATAGTGAATATTTATTGAATACTTACTATATATCAGAGAGTATGCTAAGCATTTTATTAACCACCATCACAATTAGAGGAGGAAGGCACTGTGTTTGTCTCTACAATGGATGTTCCAGAAGTGGGTCTGCCCAGCCAGTAAATGTTATAAGGATTTGGGTCCTGGAAGACCTCACTCCAAATCTGAGCCACTATTTTATATAAGCCACTGAAGAGTCATAGAAGCCAAACTTTTGGCTTTTTTCCCCCTCAAGATACCACCAGTGGTCACCTGTGTCAAATGTTGCTATTAACTAAATGTAAATGGTCATGTAAAATAAACACTTCGCCTTGTCCACTAATGAGATTTAGAAGAACATAGGGCACGTGAGGTTACCCATAGCTGTGGTTGGGATAAAGCATCCTTTGCACAAGCCTGTATGTTTTTGGAATCTGAGTTGCTCTACCTTCCCTAGAGAAGTAGCTCAGGCATTGGGTGATGGAAGTATATACATTGTTACCTTCACTTTATTCTTCCAAAATTCTTTTAGAAACTATGAGATAGATTTTTTGTGTAGAAGTATTTATAATATCTTACTTTATTTTTTCCTTCCCTTCCCCTATGTTCACCTGCTGTGTTCCTTAAATTCCATGCAAATCATAAGGAACACTGAACTCTAGGCAACAAACTGAGGGTTGCTGGAGGGGAGGTCAGTGGGAGGATGGGGTAACTGGGTGCTGGGCATTAAGGAGGGCACTTGATGGAATGAGCACTGGGTGTTGTACGCAACTGATGAATCACTAAATTCTACACCTGAAACTAAAAAACAAAACAAAACAAAACACACACACACACACACCCTGTTAAGTCAGGGCAAACAGTATGCAGTTCATAGCATGCTACTGAAAATCAAAAGTCATACACCCAAGATCATTGTTATTTTCTATGTACGCTTTTTTTTTTTTTTTTAAGTTTCCTTGAGTCTAAGCATACCGAGGGTTTATCAGTCTTCACTTTCATTTGGATACTCTTCAGAATGCCCATATGGGATTTAACAGATTACTTCTAAGTCCAATCATCTTTCATTGAAAGCTTAATGTTTTGGGGTTTTTTTGTTTGTTTGTTTTTTGTTGTTGGTTTTTTTTTTATGTATTAAAATGACAAATCATTTTCTTCTTTTGTAATATTCTAGTCAAATTATTTTTAGAAATTTTCTTTTATTCATGTACAGTTGACATAAAATTAACGATTCTTTTCTGAAACTCTGAGAGATCACTGAGCCAAATCGATTACACAAAGGTTTAGAGAATGTCTGCTATATGCCAGCATTGTATTATGCAAGAACCATGGATTAAGAGTCCATGACAGCAGTTTCCAAGAAAACAAAAAATACACATTGAGAATAAGTAGCGGGTGCTTCTCTGAGTCCTGGACTTGGTCCAATTTAGCAAACGTCCTGGTTCTTAGATGACGCTAGGCTTTTCCAGACTGTGAAGTAGAGAGATGATGTTGATGATCAGGGAAAGGGGGAAAGTGGCCATTAAGAGCAAGAGAAAGGTCATACATTTTGGGCAAAATAACCCAAATAAACCTAAATGTTGATAAGTTCTAAGGTAACTGTTCAAACACAGAAATGATGTGTGACGATCCCACTAGGGACTTTAAAGACTGTTCTACATCATAACACTCTAGTAGAAAAAGTCTTCCCAGATATTCAAGGTTACTGAGGGGAAGAGGGAAATGACTACAGTTCCAGGCATGCTAAAATAATAATGCTTTTTCAATGATGTTCTTTAAAAGATAAAAACTGAGAAACAATAAAATCATAAAATAGAACATGGAGTTCACCAGCTCACAAAGTACTAAGAGTAGAGACTTATCTAAAAACTGAGCCATGCCTTCAAAATGGAAAGACAAGCACTACTTTGCACAGTAAGGAGTAAACTCAGGAAACACAGAGGGTAAGAAAACAAAATATATTCAACAATATTTGGCTAAATCCATGGATAATTACTCTATAATGGGCCATTAAAATAAAAAATCATGAAGTTGTTACATAGATCAACTAATAACCCCAGGGTCACCACCAGAAAGAGAAAACAAAGCACATACCATGAAGCTGCTGAGTGTGGCTTTCTAATGTCCTCTTAAGTATGCATATAAATTTATAAACATTTGATCTTTGACACTAAAACTATAAAATATTTGTCATGTAAAATCCATTTAAAAAATTTTATTAAAATCATCTTTGGTTGTTAAACATATTTTCTGCATAAGTCTTTTTCCTCATGAAAATACACTGTTATTCTTATGAATATTTATATACTGTGTTTGTAGGTAATAAGGACTTTATGACACCTTACAGGCACTTGCTACTGTGAATATAAAACATTGTATCAATTTTGCTAATGGTGGAAAAAATAATATCATTCAAGTCTAAGAATGAGAAACAAAGTCAACACTAAGAAAATGTGTTTCATTGACAACGATTTGTTTCAGTTTGTAAGGTAATACTAATTAACATTTAATGCTACTCAATTATAATGTACAGATTGTAGTATTCAGTACAAATAAATGCACAAGAAAAATATTAATATACTAAGACCCAAAGTGGATTACTTTTCCTAAAACAAATGGGTCTAGACCTGAGGCTTAGTTTTATTTTATTTTATTAAGTAAAATAATCTAAATATTCATTTAAAATTAAAACCACATATACTTGTTACTTACAAAGAGCTTTTATATGTAATGAAACTGTACAGTTTGGTCATATTTTATAATAAAGAGAGGATATGATCAAAACTTTGAAAGATTTAGAATGCACAAGAGTTAAGAGAGGTTTTAGAAAATATATAATAAAAATAAAATTCTCTCAATTAAATACCACTGCTCTAAAAAACTGAGAATCGAAAAGACCATACAGCCTATAATCACTAGCCATGAGAGACCCTATCCTTAACATTGGAGTCAGACCACAAACGAGCTGAATGTTGTACAATCCCACCGGCACCAGAAATTTAATCATTTAAAAACCAAAGCATGGAAAATTGAAATGAGCAACATTTTGTGAGAAACAATTACCAGTTTTATTTGTTTAACACTAGGAAGAAATCAGTACAGTGACAAACTGCCTTTGTCTTAGTAATTCCCACTGCTCAGTCAAGCAGCCCCAGAGAATATCCTCGCTTAGTGTCAAACAGGACTGGAATTAAGACCAGTTTTATGTATCTGACAAGCAGTCTCGGGGAAAAAATGCCCTCCCTATGTGGAGCCAGTCCTCATGTCAGCTCGGCAGAAATGGAAGCCTCGCCAGCCCAGATAACGACCATCCAATCAGAACAATGAAGGAATAAAGAATTTTAATACCTACTGTATACTATCAGTGAAGAGTGTGCATGAATACACACACACATACAGACATACACACCTTTATGGAAACTCTTAGGTCACAGTAAAAACCTTCAGAAATAATCCAGTCTAGAGAAAAGCATTTACTCCTTCAACAAAAAGTGAGTAAGAGCTTTCTAGAGACCATCATGTAAATTCAAAGTTGAATATGATAGAGAAAAAGAACAAATATTTATTGAGTACCAATGATGAGTCAAGTACCATCCTACAAACCTAAGTATATACATGATTAACCATAGTTCATTTTATTAATAACAGCTGATAAATGAGAAATATCAAGTTCAACATCCTAAAAGATACTTGGCCCAGATCACACAGCTGGTATGGCATTGTACCCTGATTCTGTCTCTGGATAGCTCGCTCTAAGGATTAAGTCACTCCCATAACATCATCCTGCCTTCTGTCCTCAGTGAGATCACCAGTCATCTGGGATTCAAGCTGTTAATCAGCATCATAAGGAAACAGACTCATCTTTCCTGAATTATTATCTTTCAGTCTTATACATTTATCCTATTTAAGGGCCTTCAGTTCTGAACTATTTCTAATGACAGACATCTTCTTTTGGGGAGGGACAGGAGGACTGAATCAGAGAACCCATTAATTATACAAAGTATACATTTTAAATAATACCAACATTCTTCCAAAAGTATAAATTAATTTATAAGACAGGAAGTATTTACCTGGAGCTCTGCCACGGTTAATAATATTAATCTCTTTACAATATACTTTACTATCAGCAACCAATGTGCCAAAATTAACTTCTGACTCAATTTCTAATTGACAGGATGGAATCAACCTAAGGGAAGGGAAAAGAGGACAACATAATTAAACAATTATACTCTCATACTTAAATCCACAGGGGGACATACAGAGACACATTTATTAATTCCTTGTAAGACATTCATGTTTCCTTACAAGTCTATTGATGGCATATCTGTCAGTAAAAGGAACTGTGAAATAAAGACATGAAAACAAGATGAGATATGTTTTTAACAAAGAAATAAGATTTTACGCATCTAAGGACATGGTATACCCCGTGCTGTGAAGTACTCACCTTCACGGGCTACCCACCTATCTTGGTATTTTTGCTGCTCCAAGCATTTTTGTAATCTCCACCTAAGCCTATAATACATTCTTTAGCCCCTCCTCAAAAAATGTGGAATTGGTGGGATCCTTGTCTGGTTTTGGGATCAAGGTGATGCTGGCCTCATAAAATGAGTTTGGAAGTTTTCCTTCCATTTCTATTTTTTGGAACAGTTTCAGGAGAATAGGAATTAGTTCTTCTTTAAATGTTTGGTAGAATTCCCCCGGGAAGCCGTCTGGCCCTGGGCTTTTGTTTGTTTGGAGATTTTTAATGACTGTTTCAATCTCCTTACTGGTTATGGGTCTGTTCAGGCTTTCTATTTCTTCCTGGTTCAGTTGTGGTAGTTTATATGTTTCTAGGAATGCATCCATTTCTTCCAGATTGTCAAATTTATTGCCGTAGAGTTGCTCATAGTATGTTCTTATAATAGTTTGTATTTCTTTGGTGTTAGTTGTGATCTCTCCTCTTTCATTCATGATTTTATTTATTTGGGTCCTTTCTCTTTTCTTTTTGATAAGTCGGGCCAGGGGTTTATCAATTTTATTAATTCTTTCAAAGAACCAGCTCCTAGTTTCGTTGATTTGTTCTATTGTTTTTTTGGTTTCTATTTCATTGATTTCTGCTCTGATCTTTATGATTTCTCTTCTCCTGCTGGGCTTAGGGTTTCTTTCTTGTTCTTTCTCCAGCTCCTTTAGGTGTAGGGTTAGGTTGTGTACCTGAGACCTTTCTTGTTTCTTGAGAAAGGCTTGTACCGCTATATATTTTCCTCTCAGGACTGCCTTTGTTGTGTCCCACAGATTTTGAACCGTTGTGTTTTCATTATCATTTGTTTCCATGATTTTTTTCAATTCTTCTTTAATTTCCCGGTTGACCCATTCATTCTTTAGAAGGATACTGTTTAGTCTCCATGTATTTGGGTTCTTTCCAAACTTCCTTTTGTGGTTGAGTTCTAGCTTTAGAGCATTGTGGTCTGAAAATATGCAGGGAATGATCCCAATCTTTTGATACCGGTTGAGTCCTGATTTAGGACCGAGGATGTGATCTATTCTGGAGAATGTTCCATGTGCACTAGAGAAGAATGTGTATTCTGTTGCTTTGGGATGAAATGTTCTGAATATATCTGTGATGTCCATCTGGTCCAGTGTGTCGTTTAAGGCCTTTATTTCCTTGCTGATCTTTTGCTTGGATGATCTGTCCATTTCAGTGAGGGGAGTGTTAAAGTCCCCTACTATTATTGTATTATTGTTGATGTGTTTCTTTGATTTTGTTATTAATTGGTTTATATAGTTGGCTGCTCCCACTTTGGGGGCATAGATATTTAAAATTGTTAAATCTTCTTGTTGGACAGACCCTTTGAGTATGATATAGTGTCCTTCCTCATCTCTTATTATAGTCTTTGGCTTAAAATCTAATTGATCTGATATAAGGATTGCCACTCCTGCTTTCTTCTGATGTGCTATAGACCAATATCCTTGATGAACACAGATGCGAAAATACTCAACAAAATACTAGCCAATAGGATTCAACAGTACATTAAAAAGATTATTCACCATGACCAAGTGGGATTTATTCCAGGGCTGCAAGGTTGGTTCAACATCCGCAAATCAGTCAATGTGATACAACACATCAATAAAAGAAAGAACAAGAACCATATGATACTCTCAATAGATGCTGAAAAAGCATTTGACAAAGTACAACATCCCTTCCTGATCAAAACTCTTCAAAGTGTAGGGATAGAGGGCACATACCTCAATATCATCAAAGCCATCTATGAAAAACCCACCGCAAATATCATTCTCAATGGAGAAAAACTGAAAGCTTTTCCGCTAAGGTCAGGAACACGGCAGGGATGTCCATTATCACCACTGCTATTCAACATCGTACTAGAGGTCCTAGCCTCAGCAATCAGACAACAAAAGGAAATTAAAGGCATCCAAACCGGCAAAGAAGAAGTCAAATTATCACTCTTCGCAGATGATATGATACTATATGTGGAAAACCCAAAAGACTCCACTCCAAAACTGCTAGAACTTATACAGGAATTCAGTAAAGTGTCAGGATATAAAATCAATGCACAGAAATCAGTTGCATTTCTCTACACCAACAGCAAGACAGAAGAAAGAGATATTAAGGAGTCAATCCCATTTACAATTGCATCCAAAACCATAAGATACCTAGGAATAAACCTAACCAAAGAGACACAGAATCTATACTCAGAAAACTATAAAGTACTCATGAAAGAAATTGAGGAAGACACAAAGAAATGGAAAAATGTTCCATGCTCCTGGATTGGAAGAATAAATATTGTGAAAATGTCTATGCTACCTAAAGCAATCTACACATTTAATGCAATTCCTATCAAAGTACCATCCATCTTTTTCAAAGAAATGGAACAAATAATTCTAAAATTTATATGGAACCAGAAAAGACCTCGAATAGCCAAAGGGATATTGAAAAAGAAAGCCAACGTTGGTGGCATCACAATCCCGGACTTCAAGCTCTATTACAAAGCTGTCATCATCAAGACAGCATGGTACTGGCACAAAAACAGACCCATAGATCAATGGAACAGAATAGAGAGCCCAGAAATAGACTCTCAACTCTATGGTCAACTAATCTTCGACAAAGCAGGAAAGAATGTCCAATGGAAAAAAAGACAGCCTCTTCAATAAATGGTGCTGGGAAAATTGGACAGCCACATGCAGAAAAATGAAATTGGACCATTTCCTTACACCACACACAAAAATAGACTCAAAATGGATGAAGCACCTCAATGTGAGAAAGGAATCCATCAAAATCCTTGAGGAGAACACAGGCAGCAACCTCTTCGACCTCAGCCGCAGCAACATCTTCCTAGGAACAACGCCAAAGGCAAGGGAAGCAAGGGCAAAAATGAACTATTGGGATTTCATCAAGATGAAAAGCTTTTGCACAGCAAAGGAAACAGTTAACAAAATCAAAAGACAACTGACAGAATGGGAGAAGATATTTGCAAACGACATATCAGATAAAGGACTAGTGTCCAGAATCTATAAAGAACTTCTCAAACTCAACACCCAAAGAACAAATAATCCAATCAAGAAATGGGCAGAGGACATGAACAGACATTTCTGCAAAGAAGACATCCAGATGGCCAACAGACACATGAAAAAGTGCTCCACATCACTCGGCATCAGGGAAATACAAATCAAAACCACAATGCGATATCACCTCACACCAGTCAGAATGGCTAAAATCAACAAGTCAGGAAATGACAGATGCTGGCGAGGATGCGGAGAAAGGGGAACCCTCCTACACTGTTGGTGGGAATGCAAGGTGGTGCAACCTCTCTGGAAAACAGCATGGAGGTTCCTCAAAATGTTGAAAATAGAACTGCCCTATGACCCAGCAATTGCACTATTGGGTATTTACCCTCAAGATACAAACGTAGTGATCCAAAGGGGCATGTGTACTCGAATGTTTATAGCAGCAATGCCCACAATAGCCAAACTATGGAAAGAACCTAGATGTCCATCAACAGATGAATGGATCAAGAAGATGTGGTATATATACACAATGGAATACTATGCAGCCATCAAAAGAAATGAAATCTTGCCATTTGTGACAACATGGATGGAACTGGAGCATATCATGCTTAGCGAAATAAGTCAAGTGGAGAAAGACAACTATCATATGATCTCCCTGATATGAGGAAGTGGTGATGCAACATGGGGGCTTAAGTGGGTACGAGAAGAATAAATGAAAGAAGATGGGATTGGGAGGGAGACAAACCATAAGTGACTCTTAATCTCACAAAACAAACTGAGAGTTGCTGGGGGCAGGGGGTTTGGGAGAAGGGGGTGGGATTATGGACATTGGGGAGGGTATGTGTTTTGGTGAGTGCTGTGAAGTGTGTAAACCTGGTGATTCACAGACCTGTACCCCTGGGGATAAAAATATATGTTTATAAAAAATAAAAAATTATATTAAAAAAAAAAAAGGTGGAATTGATCTTAACAAACTAGTTTGGATGATCCAAATCTGATGAAATAAGAGAAGGTGCTATACTATAAAATGCCATTTGGGAACTGAAACAAGGTCTAAGCACAAAAAGATACAATTGATTTTTCACATGCGTCTCTAACTTAAAGGATTCACTGTGGCATATCTATACCATATGGTTCAAAAACATTTTAAAAATCCATTATAGGGGCACCTGGGTGGCTCAATGGGTTAAGCCTCTGCCTTTGGCTCAGGTCGTGATCCCAGGGTCCTGGAATTGAGCCCGCAACGAGCTCTCTGCTCAGCAGGGAGCCTGCTTCTCCCTTACCCCCTGCCTATCTCTCTGCCTACTTGTGATCTCTGTCTGTCAAATAAATAAATAAAATCCTTTAAAAAAGTAAAAAAATAAAATAAAAATAAAAATCCATTATAATCCTAGATACACATCTCATAAGGATACATATATTTTACATATGAATAATTTATGATTTATAAACATCATCAGGTATATTATTCTGTTTGATACTTAAAATGTCATGAAAGGGAAATAAATACTATTATGGCTATGTTACAGATGAATAGCCAAAGACTTCAAAGCCTCAATGTCTTACTTGAGAAAGTATTTGGATATAATATAGATGAACTTAGACTTAAATTTATTGTTAGATTTTGTGTGTATTACCCTTACAAACCTAACAATGATAACAGTACCAATAATAAACAGAATAATACCTGCTCTTTATTGAGTCCTTGGGTTATGTACTAGACTTATGAATTACTTCACATAGGATACAACTTCCAAAATACACACACACACACACACACAAGTACCTGGACAAAACATTTACAAATACTGCTTTATACACTGGTGGTCTGGGCCTTCCTTCCCTCTGTGGATGTTTGTGTATTATTGAATATGCAGAGACATTCCAGAGATCAGCCAGGACTGTCCTATATGTGCTGCTTCTTTAAGGAATATCCATGTTCTTCTCATTAAGACATTGTAATTTTGTAATAGGAAAAGGAAAGATCAATGACCTTAGTGTACATCATTGCATTAATAAAGAGTTTACAGGATGCTAAAGAGGAACTCATTACACAAACAATATAAGATATGAAGCCAAACATTTTTTCAAACTATTTCTCCAGCTGGATGCAGAGAAGTGTCTTAAGAGCTTGGTAATACAGTAATATTATAACAGTTTTTCTGGCTTTCCTGTTGGTTTCTCTTCCATCTAATTAAAAACTAGCCTTATCAATAACATTTTTCTTTTTATGTTAACAGAGAATTTATGTTAAGAGAGAAGAGAAGGGGGTGCCTGGGTGACTCAGTCAATTAAGTGTCTGCCTTTTGCTCAGGTCATGATCTCAGGGTCCTGGAATGAAGGCCCATGTCTCCGGCTCCCTGCTCAGTGGGGAGTCTGCTTCTCCTTCTGCCCCTCCCCCCACCACTTGTGCTCTCTCTCCTCTCTCTCTCTCATGCTCTCTTTCTCAAATAAATAAAATCTTAAAAAGAGAGAGAGAGATAAGAGAAGGGTAGTTACCAGGGGATAGAGATGGGAAAATCGATGAGATGTTGATCAGAAGATACAAGCTTACACTTAGAAGATGAATTGGGGGGCACCTGGGTGGCTCAGTGGGTTAAGGCCCCTGCCTTCAGCTCAGGTCATGATCCCAGGGTGCTGGGATCGAGCCCCACATTGGGCTCTCTGCTCCATGGGGAGCCTGCTTCCCCCTCTCTCTCTGCCTGCCTCTCTGCCTACTTGTGATCTCTGTCTAATAAATATATAAAATCTTTAAAAAAACAAAAAAGAAAGAAAGTTGCTAAGAGATGAGATCTTAAATGTTCTTACCACAAAATGAAATGATAGTTATGTGATATGATGGAGGTGTCAGCTAACACCACACCAGTAATCACATTGCAACATATAAATGTATTAAATCAACAGTGTACAGCTTAAACTTATCGTGTGCTATATGTCAATTGTATCTTGATTATTAAAAAAAGGAAAAATAATTAAATATCAAACTTGGTAATTTATATAGGAAGTTAAAATAAATTTATATTAATATAATTCATAAGAGGGGGCACCTACATGGCTCAGGTAATGATCCTAGGGTTCTGGGATCATGTCCCACCTGGGGCTCCCTGCTCAGCAAGTAGCCTGCTTCTCCCTATCCCTTTGCCTGCTAGCCCCCTGCTTGTGTTCTCTCCCTCTCTGTCAAATAAATAAATGAAACCTTCAAAATATATATATATAATTAATAATAAATTTTAAAAACATGTATAGATTTATGATTAAAGTAAATCTATATACGTATTTGTATATATATACATACTGGCTACACATATTGATATGTACATATATACATACGCACGAATTGCATACAAATTTACAACACAGTTTATTGTTGGTGATCAGCAAAGATCTAACTAAAAAAATGGAATACATTAGGATATGATGCTATGGTAAGAAATGGAAGTACAAACCTGAGGGGGAAAAAAGAAGATGAATTTTTAAACTGTTTAACAAATTACTATGGTATATCCACTTTACTGGATACATTTGAAAAAAGTATGTAATTATCTTATAGTAACATTTATTATGTATAAGCAATTAGATCTTTGCAACTATTCAAGCTCATAAGGAAGAACTTTAGACATTTTTAAATGTGCAAAAGGGATGTAGTTTTTATGGATACATGAAAAAAAGTTTTCAGAATCACTGATTATATCATTTCTGCTAGAGTACAGATAATACAAACTTTTGATTTCCAGACAAGATTTCATAAATCTATTTTCCCATGCTGATCCCCATTAAATGCAACTATAAACTCTAGCAATGCTGCAAGAAGCAAGCAAAGAATATTCACAGCAACATTATTTATAACAGCCAAAAACTGGAATCAGCCTGATAGTGTTCAATAGGCCAATGGTGAAAAAACTGTGGTACACACATACCATGAATACTTCTCAACAATGAAAAAGAGTGAACTATTCATATAAACAAAAGCTTGCTTGAATCTCTAGAGAATTCTGCTGAGTGAAAAAAAGTCAACCCCAAAAGGCTATATAACATATTTCATGTGGCAAAATTTTAGAAATGGGAGACAGAATAGTGGTTTCCACAGTTTAGGGATAGTAGGTGTGAAGCATAAGGGAGGTGGGTATCGTTATAAACAAGTAATAGGAGAGATCCCTGTGGTATTGGAACAGCTGAATATCTTGACTATGGTGGTGGATACAAAATCCTACACAGGTAAGGTAATGGTACAGAACTTAAAAATTTAACACACAGGGCGCCTGGGTGGCTCAGTAGGTTAAAGCCTCTGCCTTCAGCTCAGGTCATGATCCCAGGGTCCTGGGATCGAGCCCCATGTCGGGCCCTCTTACCCTCTCTCTCTTTCTCTCTCTCTCTCTGCCTGCCTCTCTGCCTACTTGTGATCTCTGTCAAACAGATAAATAAAATCTTAAAACACACACACACACACGCAGATACACACACATAGCTTCATTCAGCCCTTCCCACCATACTTTAAGAGGGCAGTGCTGTCTTTATGTTGCAACTGTGATAAGCAGCTGACCTGATGAGAGAGTGCATACATTATGGAGCCAAGAAAAAATTCCTGTCTTCAAAGGCAGAAGCATTTTCAACTCTCCATATATAGAACAAACAAGCAAATCTAAGTGCAACTCATAGTTACATCAATGTGCAGAATGGACCAAAAATGGACCTACTTAAAATAAATTATAAAATGTGAATTAAGGAATGCTGGGTGGCTCAGTCCTTAAGCCTCTGCCTTCGGCTCAGGTCATGATCTCAGGGTCCTGGGATCAAACCCGCATCAGGCTCCCTGTCCAACGGGGATTTTGCTTGTCCTTCTCCCTTTGCCCCTCCCCTCAACTCATGTGTGCTTTCTCTCTCTCTCCCCCACAAATAAATAAATGTATTTTAAAATGTAAATTATTTATAACAGACTAATAGCTTATTCCTTCCCTATCATGAGTCAACTGTTTGATTTCTTTATAGAATGCAATGCTGTCCTTAATCAACTTTTCAACAATACAGAGAACCAAATCACAGCAGGGCAAAATGCAGCTTATAAAAAAAAAATACCAGAGAAATAATAAAAAGGCATGTCAAATACCAATATTAATATGAATATTCCAATATTAATTTTGCTGGTGATAGGCAAACACACACAAAAGAATAATATCTATAGAATGACATCTTCCTAAGGGAAAGGAGGATCCGTATGTGCATGTATATGAATAAAAAGCACTTTAAAATATTCACACTAGGGCACTTGGGTGGCTCAGTGGATTAAAGCCTCTGCCTTCAGCTCGGGTCATGATCCCAGGGTCCTGGGATAGAGCCCTGAATCAGACTCTCTGCTCGGCAGAGAGCCTGCTTCCCTTCCTCTCTCTCTGCCTGCCTCTCTGCCTACTTATGATCTCTGTCTGTCAAATAAATAAATAAAATCTTTAAAAAAAATGTTCACACTAGCCTTAAGAGGTAATTATTTTTTTTTATTTTTTAAAGATTTTATTTATTCATTTGACAGAGAGACAGTGAGAGAGGGAACACAAGCAGGGGGAGTGGGAGAGGGAGAAACAGGATTCCCATTGAGCAGGGAGCCCAATGTGGGGCTTGATCCCAGAACCCTGGGATCATGACCCGAGGCGAAGGCAGATGCCCAATGACTGAGCCACCCAGGCACCCCAATAGGTAATTTTATAATGTACAAAAATATACTTTTTTCAGTATAAAATGAAAATGGCAAATTTCTTGGTCAAATAAATAATCCATATCAAAGTTAATCTGCAACTCAGTTATAGTTGACCCTTGGACAACACAGGTTTGAACTAAGTGAGTGCACTTTTTTTTTTTAATACAGCACTGTAAATGTATTTTCTCTTCCTTATAATTTTCGTTCTTTTTTTCCAAGATTTTATTATTTATTTATTTATTTATTTATTTTTAAGATTTGATTTATTTACTTGACAGAGATCACAAGTAGGCAGAGAGGCAGGCAGAGAGAGAAGGGGAAGCAGGCTCACCGCTGAGCAGAGAGCCTGATGCAGGGCTCGATCCCAGGACCCTGGGATCATGACCTGAGCTGAAGGCAGAGGCTTAACCCACTGAGCCACCAAGGTGCCCCCCTTATGATTTTCTTAATAGTATTTCTTTTCTCTAGCTTACTTTATTGTAAAATTACAGTATGTAAGACATACGACATATAAAATATGTGTTAATCAACTATTCATGTCATCAATAAGGCTTCCAGTTACCAGTAGACTTTTAGTAGGAAGAATCAAAAGTAATACATGAATTTTTCAACTACACAAGCATCGGCAGCTCTAACCCCTACATTGTTCTTGGGTCAACTATACTTAGTTCTGTGTTCTATTCATTATATTAGTCCACATTTTTCAACCAATCTCAAAAGAGCACAGTTTAGATTTCTCTGGAAGTCAAACATCTTCATTATTTAAAATTCAGTGAAATAATAATGATAATAATTATATTAAAATATAGATACAGGTTCACAATCCATTTAAGAATACATTCATCATAAAAAAAGAGAGTAGGATGGTGGTTACCAAAGCCAAGGGAGTGGGGAAATTGGAGAGATGTTGGTTAAGGGTACAAATAAGGAACTAGTTAATGAATAAGTCCTGGAGAGCTAATGCACAGCATAGTGATCAGGGTCAAAAACACTGTGTTATAAAACTTCAAAGTTACTAAGATATTAGATCTTAATTGCTCCCACCACAGAAAAGAAATGGTGATTATATAGTGTGATAGGGGTATTAGCTCACCCTAGAATGGTAATCATATTGCAATATATAGGGCGCTTGGGTGGCTCAGTTGGTTAAGCACCTGCCTTTGGCTCAGGTCATGATCCTGGAGTTCCAGGATGGATTCCTGCATAGGACTCCCTGCTCAGCGGGGAGTCTGCTTCTCCCTCTGACCCTCCCTTCTCTGTTTTCTCTTTCTCTCTGTCTCTCTAAAATAAATAAATAAAATCTTTTTTTAAAAAAAACTATATATTGCAATATATAAATGTATCACATCCACATGCTATCTAACTTATAAACTTGTACAATGTAATGTGTCAATCGTATTTCAATAAAACAAAGAAAAGTAAGATGAGAAGGAGCAGCCATTGAAGAAGTGCAGTACCAGGGAAGTCGAGAGAATAAAGTAGCACAAGAAGGTAATAATGGTTAATAGTGTCAAATGCTGCTGAGAAATGGAGTAAGATAAAGACAGGAATTACCAACAGATTGGCAACATGCAAGAGCTATTTCACTGGAAAGCTCAGAAAGACAGCCTGTCTAGTGTTTTGAAATGAGAGTAGAATGTGAGACTATACAGCATTCTTTACTGAGTCTTGCTGTCAAAAGGTACAAAAAAAAGTAGAAATAAAATATGATATGAGTCAAGGGGGAAAAAAAGAATGGAATATATGCAATTGTTGGATGTTTTTATTTTAAATAAAAATACCAGAAAACTCAGGGTTTCTGTGTGCCTTGGTCAGTTAAGGATCTGACTCTTGATTTTGGCTCAGGTCATGATCTCAGGGTCGTAGGATCAAGCCACATAGTGGGCTCCATGCTCAGCGGGAATCTGCTGGAGATTCTCTCTCTCCCTCTCCTTACAACCCCTCCCTGCACACTTTCTCTCTCTCTCTCTCTCTCTCAAATAAACAAATCTTTAAATAAATAAATAAAATCTTTTAAAAATGTTTTAAAAAAATTTTAAATACCAGAAAACTAGACTTGTTTTAAACCCCACAGGTTGCTAAAAATTTGTACTTTAAGTTCAGCTGTAAGGAAACTATAGATACAATAAGCCCTGTTACCCATAGAAAATACAAAATATTACTTTAATCCTTATTTTTATTTGAAGAGTGCTGAAGACGTCAGCATAAAATACAGAGAATACATACCCAACTAGAGGGATCTCTATTGTTTTATTTCCTATTGAAATAAGTAGCTGGTCAAAAGTGTCTTCATCTTTATCAGGATGGTATTCCACCATAGCTGTCATCTGAAGTCCAGAAGCAAGTGCTTTATCCAGATTGGTCAAAATCAGTTTGAACTTTAGTGGGAGAAAAAAAGAAAAAAAAAATCAAATGATACATGGTAACTCCTAATAAGGAAATAATGTGAGCAAAAGTAGTTAGAAGTATACATTATTTCAAGAGCTGTATCAATACATAGACAATATCCTTTCCCTAAAGGCAAAGACTTAATCACCATATGTGTATCAGTATAGATCCTTTAGATATGCTTTTTTTTTAATAAAATATTTTATTTATTTATTTGACAGAGAGATCACAAGGAGGCAGAGAGGCAGGCAGAGAGAGAGAGAGGAGGAAGCAGGCTCCTGGCTGAGCAGAGAGCCCGATGTGGGGCTCGATCCCAGGACCCTGAGACCATGACCCGAGCTGAAGGCAGAGGCTTTAATCCACTGAGCCACCCAGGTGCCCCCAGATATGCTTTTAACAGTACCTGAACTGAAACTGACAATGCAGTCAGTTGAGAAACATGTAAATGCTCATAGTCTTCTTGAGAAGTATGAGATGCTTAGAGGAAAAAAGGGAGAGCATGCAAATAAAAATGTTGCTCAATCATATATATATATATATATATATATATATATATACACATACACATATACACACATACATGCATATATACATATGTATGTATATAAACATACATATAGCATTTTATATAGTTTTTGCATGGAAACTTAGAATTCATAACTTGGAGGAATATAAAAAATGAATAGAATAAAGAGGGAAAAAATACTTCTATTCTTATAAACCATTTCCTAGACTCCAGGAAAAATACTAAGGGAGAAAGAGAAGAACTACTATGTATTGGTCACTCATCAGGTGTCAAGCATTCTACACCTCTTATTTCGAGAGTCCTGTAAGGCCAATGTTAAGGTTACCAGAATACAGATGAGGAAACTAGGACTTGCAGAGGTTAATTAATGTCTAATGTCTGTGTGACAGTGAGGATTGAAATCACACATCCATCTGACTCTAAAATTAAGCTCTTTCCCCACAACTGGAATGTGTCCCTCTCCTGAATTTATAATCTCCTTAAGGAAGCAGACTATACACCCCTAGAAAGTTAAATAATACACGCTGGAGACTAATTAAGTGTCTTTTGAGTCATGGAGACATAAGTATCGTGAAAATCCATGAGAAAGCATGATTATGGGCCAGAAAGGAGAGTAGTTGGCCTAGGCTTAGAGAATGGTCATAAAATGTGAACGAGCAAGTAAGATGCTCCCTGTAGGGGCAGGATTATCTCAGACACAAGCAGAGAAAAGGATAAGCAAAATAGTCTCCCAGCAGGCAATTAATAAGCTAGCCTTGCTGGGCAAAGACCTTCAATCAGTAACAACGAAGGTGTGTTGAAATTAATTATTCAGGGCTTTTCAGGCGAGGCTGAATCTACACAGTACTTTCCAGCAATGAAGAACATAGAGCAGGAGAGTGATTTGTTGATACAAATGGTCTGAAAGCTTCCCACTTCCAGTAAACTTCTGATACCTTAAAACTATCACAGTCCAACTCTCAATCCCTCTGCAATGACAGAACGGTAAGAAAACAAGCAGTCAATTATTCCCTGCATAAGCCTGTGGGTGTCAGAAGTAACATATCACGTGTGACTACCATCCTTTAAAGAAGCTGTATCTTTAAGAAGAAAAACAGGAAGGGGCAGCTGGGTGGCTCAGACAGTTAAGCATCTGTCTTCGGATAGGTTCAGGACCCTAGATTTCTGGGATACAGCTCTGCATTGGGCTTCCTGCTCACTGGGGGGTGCTTCTTCCTCTCCCTCTGTCCCTCTCCAAGCTTGTGCACACTCTCTCTCAAATAAATAAATAAAATCTTTAAAAAAAAAAAAAAAGAAAGAAAGAAAGAAGGAAAACCAGGGCTTCAGCAGTATGTGCTTTTGGTCAAACTACACATTGCTAAGCCCTCTGAGCAGTATGCAGAGGTGTGTAAGGCACCATCCCTACCTACGAGCTGATGGACAGATGACCAAGGTAAAACTAACATTTACTAGGAGTCATCAGGACACAAGTCCAAATTATAATAAATGTCTGTTGATGCAACTGGTATCCAGTAGGGAAGAAATAATTTGGAGATAACACGATAAGACTTAGAGAGCAAGGGGTGCCTGGGTGGCTCAGTAGGTTAGGCCTCTGCCTTCAGCTCAGGTCATGATCTCGGGATCCTGTGATAGAGCGCCACATTGGGCTCTCTGCTCAGAGGGGAGACTGCTTCCTCCTCCTCTCTCTCTGCCTGCCTCTCTGCCTACTTGTGATCTCTGTCATGTAAATAAAATCTTAAAAAAAAAAAAAAAGACTTAGAGAGCAAAAGAGAATTCACTTTGACCCTCAAAGATGGGTGGAGTTTGGAAAAGGGTGATTCTTGCAGGAGGTGGGAACGAAAACAGAGGTCAAAAGAAAAAGGAATCTGGGGCTCAGGGAGACTCTGTCAATTAAGTATCTGCTCTTGGCTCAGGTCACAATCTCAGGGTCCTGGGATTGAGTCCCACATCAGGCTCTCCACTCAGTGGAGAGTCTGCTTCTCCCTCTCTGTGCACACACACTCTCTCTCTCAAATAAATAAAATCTTAAAAAAGAAAGAAAGAAAGAGAGAGAGAGCAATAAAGAAAGAGAGAAAAGGGAGTCTGAGCCATGGGGGTAAAAGGGGGCAATTACAAGTTAGACTGGCCTGACTGACTGGTCCAGCAGCCACACAAGTTGGCAAAACACTTAAGATGAGGTCTGTGTCTTCTTTATTTTCTACCAGCGACCCACAGTAGATGGCCCATAGCACTGCATATGGTTCATAATAGGTTATTATGAACATAAAGACAATGCAGCCTCTTGAGCCAGGGCAGAAAACAAGTACTACTGTCTATGAGGAGCATCATTTTGTAAATAATTATAAACAGTGGTGATGACAATGCTCTTTACAGAGTACTTTGTTTTTGTTAATTTTCTCTACAAGATAGTTACTACATTGTTTGCCAATCTATCTCTTTCTTCATTCCCTTTATGTCTATGAAAGACCAGGAGTCCATATCATGGTCTTGCAACAAAGAGAAATTCACACTGATGGGGTTCATGACTGTGGCTTCTAACTAGGAAGCTTACCTGGTCATTCTCTTGTCAATGTCAAGGCCTATGATCTAAATAGTTTTCCTTCATGACTCTTGATACAAACAAAACTAATCATATCACTTTTCTCCTTACTGCACAAAAACCACCCATACAAGTGTCTCCTGGACAACCATAAAATAGTGTTTGCCCCCATCTGGGATTTTCAGACCTACTTTCAATTGTTCAATAAATATGTAGTGAGGTAGTGAAATAATCAACTTTTTCCCTAATTTTACAGTATTTGGAATAATCAGGTCATTTTTGATTTAAAGAGCAAAGAGCCTCTTGTGATTTGCTATTGTATCACAAAATACATATCACTATTGTCAAAACATGCAAATACGAAAAGGAACAAAGCATGATTCCATTTATATGAAACTCTAGAAAAAGCAAAACCAATCTACGGTGTTAGAAATTAGTACAGTGGTTACCTCCATGGGGTGATGACTCCAGGTACTAAAGGGAACTTTCTAGAGTGGTGTTAATATTGTACAATTTGACCCAAATGGTGGCTACATGGGTGTATAAATATATAAAAATTCACCAAACTTTACTTCCGAGATTTGTGCTCTTTAGTGTAGGTAAAGAGTACAACAATGTTTTTAAGTGTAAAAAGTAGAACACGAAAGGCCTTTTTCTCTTTGTCCTTCTAATTACTATCATACATTTTTCTACGTATATACAAACATATATAATTTTAACAAAAAAAAATCAGAGATACCTTTCTATTTCTGTATAGTTGCATTCAATATTATTTATCATTAGCAATGTCCCACAAAAAAATCAGGTTATTCATCACTTACGTATCGAAAATTCTTATCACTTTTCTTATATCAAAAGTCTCCCTGTTAACTGATGATCATAGTAAAAATCCATACACACTTGATCTAAAATAACAGTGACACTGAGATACAATTCGGTCAACTTTTAAACCAGAAGATTGGGACAGCCTCGTGAAACATGAATTTTGCACAGTAGGTGATCAACAAATGTTTGTTAGAATATGAATTTTGTTGATGTAATTCCACAGTATATAAGCAAAAATTCTGGGCTGTTAGGAGACACACATGGAACCCCTTTTCCCTTCTTTCTAAACCCAGAAGTTGTGAGGTTCTAGATCTACTTTTCCCCACCTTGTCTCCCAAAGCCAAGCAAAAAGTAAAAACACAAAACAAAACAAAAAGTCTAGCATATGTAAACACTGAGAGACCAAAATCTCTGCTCCCTGGCAAGGTCAATCCAGCCCCCATTTCGGAGGCACCGGGTGTCTACTCTCCGGGACAGAGCGGGCGCCCAGGTGAAGACGAGTTCTCAGAGCCCTGAAGGTCCTGAAGTCCTGCTCCAGCACCCCCGAGTGTATTACCTGTGGTTTGAGGGGCTCCTGAAACCGGATTTTCTGGTTGCAACGGCCGAGATTGTGTACAGTAATTGGGAGGCGGTACACCCTCCCGGCCAGCGTGTCCAGGAATTTCACCTCCGAAGGTGTCACCCGCAGCTGCACCTCCTTCTTTGGGGTCTCTGCCTCCCGGGGGACCGGGGAGCCCCTTTCGGTCTCCATGGCTGCCCTCCAGGTGGCCTGCAAACCGTAGCTGACTTCAACTACTGAGGGCCAGCGTGGACGCCGTCGCTAAGCAACCGACAGACGCTGCGTGCTTGCCTCAAGCTCCACCCCTATTGGTGCAGCCCAAACTTTGTGAGTTTGCTTTCCCCGGCAGAGAATGCAGGCTTCTGCGGAAAGAACACAGGGATCGCAGGTGTCAGCAGAGAAATTGGAAAACGTTCTACAACAGCCCAAATCCCGGAGGCCTCTTCCTTTGTCATCACCCAGCGGGATTTTAAGATGGCATTGCGGGTAGACATTTTCCTGGACCTCTCTTAAGGCAAAGCTTAAAGAGTAGGGGAAATGATGTGCCCACGGAGTCTATTAAAGCAACAAAATGTAACAGTAACAGAGGAATTCAGTGGTAGCAGAGTCAGGGCCCCCTGTGTCTCCTGCTCATTGGCCTTCAAGGCTGTCATTACTAAAACTGTAATAGCAATCTTCTCCGTCCTTTGTAAAAATGCAAATTATGTTTAATTTGCAGGGCCTAAGAATCTGTTTTGTAAGGAGGTCCCAGGTGATTTCAACAATGCAGCTCCAGGGACCACACGCTGAGTACAGAAGCTTTAGTTTTGTTAACTAGTCTGGGTGTTAAGTTTCTTCATTTGTAACCAAGGTGCTGCTCAGAAGACTGAGATCAAACCTCTTCATCTCTAGCTAGATGAGCACCTTTCCAACAAGCCCAAATTCACACTGACCAATCCCTACTCTCTCTTCATACTTTGTCTGCTGTGATGGTCTTAGGGTTGTTGTTGTTGTTTTTTAAGACATAATTTATTTATTTAATAGAGACATCGCAAGTAGGATGGCAGAGAGAGGGGAAGCAGGCTCCCTGCTGAGCAGAGAACCCTATGCAGAGCTCAATTCCAGGATATTGAGATCATGACCTGAGCAAAGGCAGAGGCTTAATCCACTGAGTCATCCAGCACCCTAGTCTTAGGGTTTTAAAACACATTAGTTAAGTGCTATTTCCCTGCCTTAAATCTGCCTCTTATCATAACTTTACAACATGCTGCTTCTAGGAAACTTTATTAATTTGGAGTCAAGCTCTGCAGATTTATTTATATACCGTGTAATTTTATATATTTATAAAAATATATAAGTATAAATAAATACATTTATATTTTCTCACATATAAACATGTATATAAATAAATACACTCACATTGCATATATATATATATATATATATATACATATATTTGCTATTTTCATGTCCTCTTTGCTACTGTATATAACTTTCACTCTGAGAAGACTGGCCTTTCCATCTGCTGGCCAAACAGTTATTTATCCTTCAAAAACACTGTTGTCCCTTTTTCACCAACTGTTTCAGTCCTTTAAATAGGTCTCAAAGCAGATATCGAAAAATTCTACTAGAGATCATACTGCTTACTTCCTCATCGTTATCCTTTCCTTGGTATTTAGAAACTCTACCCACCATTAGAGTTTCCACTGGCTAAGTATAAAGTAAGACTTCTGATTTCTAGTTCACATGGCAAAATGTAGAATCAATAGATAGCAGTTACATCTTTCTCTTAAATACAGAATAGAAGAATGGTCAAGTCCACAATGAACATTTAGAATATCTCTCCCTAACCTCCAAGTCTCCATAACAGTTCATCATTCATTATAAAGTCAGGTAACTTATGTATCCTATTGGTACTGTGGGAATCTTGTAAAACACTTATGGGAAAGACTAAAACTATTTTTTGAAAGAGGAGTCAATGCAATCCAGAAAATCTATTATAGTGGTAAGAATAGTGACTTAGAAACAAGAGCTTTTGAAAGAAGATAAACAGCTCTTCTCTGAACACAAGAGTATTAAACACAAGAGTATTAAAAGTATAGTAACCAGGGGTGCTTGGGTGGCTCAGTGGGTTAAGCTGGTCTTTGTATTTTCACATAAATATCTTCTCTCTTTCATCTAGCTCCTTACAGGCAAAGACCAGTATACAGCACATGAAAGATACATGCAGGGTGCCTGGGTGGCTCAGTGGGTTAAGCTGCTGCCTTAGGCTCAGGTCGTGATCTCAGGGTCCTGGGATCAAGCCCCAAATTGGGCTCTCTGCTCAGCGGGGAGCCTGCTTCTCCCTCTCTCTCTGCCTGCCTCTCTGCCTACTTGTGATCTCTGTCTGTCAAATAAATAAATCTTTAGAAAAATAAAAAATAAAAGTAGAGTAACTGTTGTATTTAAAAAATAATTAGAAAGTGGGTAGTAATTGTTGGGCTGGCAGGAAGGGGGCTACCAAAGATGGCGAAAGTTCCCGCCACAAGACCTGAGCTCGGACAGGAGAACAAAGGCCCAAGCAGGAATCTGAGACCCCCGCCCCGGGCTCCTGTGGACCAATGGGATCCCGATGAGCGGCGGGATATCCAAATAAGGGAAACTTCCAAAAGACCCCTGAGCTTCCTCCGAGACCCCTTAAAAGCCCCCTCCTCCCTGCCTTGGGCGCGACTTCCGCCACTCTGCTTTCCAGAGTGGCGGAACCTCGCCCGAGGGTGCCCACCTCCTCCCGGCGCAACTTTCCTGGCTCCCCTTCTCCTGAGCCCTGAAACTTCGCCGGAGAGCGTTTTTAATAAATCTTGCCTTGCACCCACTTTGCCTGGTGTTGTGTTTATCTCGCCGGAAAAAAACTTTACAGTAATAATGAAATTCACTAAGCTTCCATAGGATTAAAATTTCATCCTGTTGGTGAAAAGCCGTGCTAACAAAAAATAAACTGATGGCACTAATGTCCAAATATAGAATAGCATAAATTGGATGGCAGTGACAAGGGCCAAGAATTTTTGTCCCTTTCAAGGTGCACCTAGCTGGACTAAGAATCAAATTGACATGAGACCAATTAGCAGGAGACAATCAAATTTAAAGCATATATACGGAGAACCCACCCAGACATGGAAATTCCAAAGACAGTCAGGCAAAATGAGGTCTATATGTCATCCTGAACTCAGGAACAGGGGTAGGGGTCTGGGACTTCAATAGGAAGGAATGTACCTCACATTCCTACCAAACATCCACCCTGATCAGAAGGGCAGATGTTGGGGTGCCTGGGTGGCTCAGTGGGTTAAGGCCTCTGCCTTCAGCTCAGGTCATGAGCCCAGGATCCTGGAATCGAGCCCTGCATAGGGCTCTCTGCTCATTGGGGAGCCTGCTTCCCCCTCTCTCTCTCTCTGCCTGCCTCTCTGCCTACTTGTGATCTCTCCCTGTCAAATAAATGAATAAAATCTTAAAAAAAAAAAAAAAGGGCAGATGTTTGGAAATTAGATGTTTCTCTTGCCATACAGATTGATCACTCAAATAAAATTTATCTCTGCTAATAATCGTTATTCTGGAAAGACCCTCATTTAGATTCCCCTATGTCAGTAAGGGAGGGACAAAGGTTTCTCTCAAGCCCACTGGGCTCAGTTACCTTCAGTCCAGAATAATCTTCATGCCAAAATGGCCATCATGGGTTAGTCAGCCCTCAGCCCCTATAGTTCCTTCCTCTGAAACTTTCCTCAAGTTTCATACATTAAAAGTTGAGCTAGTAGGGGGGTGCTGGGTGGCTTAGGCGGCTAAGCAACTGCCTTCGGCACAGGTCATGATCCCAGTGTCCTGGGATCGAGGTTCGCTGCTCAAGCAGGGAGCCTGCTTCTCCATCTGCCTCTGCCTCTCTCTCTGTCTCTCATGAATAAATGAATAAAATCTTAAAAAAAAAATTGAGCTGGTAGGTTGTCTCTTAGTCCTAACAATAGGTCAATTTAGTCAGACTTATTTCAGGGGGCAGTGATGCAGATATACTCTCAAAAGTAGGCCTACGATTTGACTAATCAATCAAGTATTAAATAAGAGGTGTTTCTATGGAAATAAAAGAAAAATAATGGTTACTGATTGAATCAAGTGTTAAGCCAGTTTCTGAGTTCTGAGGGTAGCCAGTTGAGAAGACTTCCAGATGGCAGGCCCAAAGCATCTTCAGATAGAGTGAGGACATGTAGTGGCAATCTTACAGATCTTCTTGGTTTGTAGTTGAAATGTCTCCAGCGGTCTCTGAGTGGCTCATTGAGCAACAGGCATGAAGATTGTCAATTTATGAGCTATTGTGACAATTTCTCTGAAGTTTACATCAAGTCATTTGGGACTCTTAGGGGAAAAGGCAGTTTTATATCTCAAATGAGTCTAAGTGGAAAAAAATGGGAGAAAAATCAAAATGTTAGACATATTTTCTCTCCACAAATCACCCTCAGGGTGACTGGGTGGCTCAGTTGTTGGGTGTCTGCCTTAGGCTCAGGTCATGATCTCAGGGTCCTGAAATCAAGGCCAGCATCAGACTCCCTGTGCAGCGGGAAGCCTGCCTCTCCCCCTATACCTCCCCACTCCCCCTGCTTGTATTCCCTCTCTCCTTGTGTCTCTCTCCCAAAAATAAATAAATAAATCTTTAAAAAGATTTTTTAAAATAAATCACACTCATTTTTCTCAAAGACAGCCAAATTAACACTAATTTGTAGGCATAATAGGTTATTTACAAAAAAATTGCCCAATTATTCACATAAGTGCAACAAAAACAGTGATTTACCATATAAGCTTTTTAAAACCTGCTTTGCTGTTAAGTTTCATTAGGAATCTCTAGATTAAAATTTCAATATCTCTCAAGGTCAAAAGCCATCCCAAGTATTCGCCATCAGACTTTGCCTACAATACCTATAGATTTGGTGAATTCCTCTTTCGGAGGCCCCCCTAATATCTTAAGGTTCCTGCATGTGCCAGGAGGTGACCTTCTTTGTTCACCTGATAAGGCTGCTAGGAAGTCTGTAAGCAAGGTAGCAGGCTGAGATATCTAAGGGGCTTTACTGACATCATAAAGTCAACCTTAGTTCTTTAAAGCTGTTTGATTACCTGAGTCTATGCATGTCTTTCTCAGATATGACATTCCAGTCAAAGGTTTGGTGAAATAACCTGTGTTTCCCATTGTCAATTGGAATTTATGCAAATAAATAAATTGCCATAAAAATGAAAGAATGCACACTGAGGGGCAATGGGTGGCTCAGTAGGTTAAATGTCTGCCTACTGCTCAGGTCATGATCTCAGGGTCCTGGGATGGAGCCCCACATCAGCCTCCCTGCTCAGTGGGGAGCCTGCGTCTCCCTCTCCCTCTGCCACTTTCCCTGCTTGTGCGCTCTCCCAAGCTTGCTCACTCTCTCCCGCTCTCTCTCAAAAAAAAAAAATAAGATCTAAAAAAAAAAAAAAAAAAAAAAAGAACTGAGAGTTTCTGAATTCTGGAGGGTTCAAGTAGAGACCAAAGGTAAATGTTTCAATTTGCTCACAAAGGTATGTTTTATCAAATTGCTGTAAGTCAGCTTAAGAGAAAAAAGGTTTTTTTAAATCTGGAAAAAATAAAACATTTTTAAAAAGTCAGCAATGTTCCAAACAAGAAGTCATTAAAATTATAATTATCTTGCTCATCTTGCTCAGTTCATTCAATCCCATGTTATTAATTCTTGTTCTGCTTGACTCTAATTTTTCCACTAGTTCCAGAAATTTTTACCTAGTTCAGTTTTATGATATTAAGGCTATCAGAAAACTTGCTCAGAGTTTTTTTCCATGAGTCTCATTGAAGATGGAGCAAACTTTCAGGGAGTTTTTATGAAAACATCTGAGTACAAGTTTAACTGACTGTGAACCATAAAAGACTTAAACATGGCCATGGTTACAGGTCTGAATCCACATCATTACTATGCAGTTGACAAGGAAAGTTGGTTATTTTTGTGATACATATCACTTCAAGATAATAACATACCAAGATATGAAATTGCTAGGAGTTTCACATAATTATTAGAAGATTTATTTTAATACCATATCTACATGAATATAATCTAAGAGGGTTTAATATAACTTCTTGGACAATGTTGCCATATAACTTAACATACCCCATAAGTCAATTTAGCTTAATTTCTTACTTTTTTTTTTTAAATGTTCCAGTGGCCCACTGGAAATTTTCAGTTAGATTATGGTCAAAAGACCACTTTAGAATTTTATTTTGGGACGTATGTGAGAAAATATCAACAGTTTTGAACATTTGATTGAATAGGATCACAAATCATTATGGAACAATATTTAATTTTCCATTTAACCAAAGAGACAAGAAAAGATATCAAAGGTAAATACAGGTTACCTGGTCGTGAACCAAATTTTGCTCTTTTAACATGCAGACTCAGTTATCTTCAGTAACCAAATACCTGAAAAATACAGGAAATCATTTCAGCAAACAGAGAATTATTGCATTTTAGGTAGATAACTTAAGAGGTAAAGAAAATGGGGCCCGTGGGTGGCTCAGTCATTGCGGGTCTGCCTTTGGCTCAGGTCATGATCCCAGGGTCCTGGGATCCAGCCCCAGATCAGGCTCCCTGCTCAGCAGGAAGCCTGCTTTCCCTCTCCCACTCCCTTTCTTGTGTTCCTGCTCTCACTGTGTCTCTCTCTGCCAAGTAAGTAAATAAAATCTTTCCCAAAAAACAAATAAATAAATAACGTAAAGAAAAACTTTTGTTTCTAATTTCTTATGAGCTCTTAGGGAGGAAGAATTTAGACTGCCTTTCAAGGTCCCTCTAGTTGGACTAAGAATCAAATTGACATGAGACAGATCAGCAGGACAAAAATTTAATAGTGTACATACATACAGTGAATCCACACAAACATGGAAATTCCAAAGACCAGCAATAAGAAGCTTATATGAGCTAAGGAGAGGGGGATGGGTTGAGGATACAAAGGGGAGAAGATGGAAGATGCATGGAAAACAAAGCTTGCCCTATTATGCAAATAAGCTTCTTAGGTAAATAGGAATCTCTGTTAATTGCTCTCTTCCTGTTAGAAGCAGGCAGTGGAGGGGGAGGTAAAGAGCTTTTCCTGAATCTGCTGGGTTTTCATTACTTTTAGTTTAAAATAATGTTCATGACAAAGTGGTCTATTTTGAGGCTGCCTACCATTGGCCTCTAGTAAGAGCAGATCAGTATCTCAAAAAAACTAAGTACATTTAACAAAGAGAAAACAAAAACCTTGCCCCAGTGTACTTTTGGAATTAAAACACATTTACTTATTTAAATTTATCTTAATCTTAGCCAGTACTTATCACACATAAAATTTCTTTTTTTTAAAATTTTATTTATTTTTGTTTGACAGACAGATCACAAGTAGGCAGAGAGGCAGGCAGGCAGAGCGGGG
>NC_081575.1:92972018-92992908 GCF_022355385.1 Mustela nigripes
TGACCTGAGCCGAAGGCAGAGGCTTAACCCACTGAGCCACCAGGTGCCCCCATAAAATTTCTTTCAAAGATTTCATTCTCCACAAACCTTCCACAACTTTCTTTTTCTATATTCAGATTTCATCCTAAATCTTTACTCTTTAAATAACCAGTGTCAGGGTGCCTCGGTGGCTCAGTTGGTTAAGCGGCTGCCTTCGGCTAAAGTCATGATCCCAGTGTCCTGGTATGGAGTTCCATATCGGGCTCCTTGAGAGGAGCCTGCTTCTCTCTCTATCTCTGCCTGCCACTCTGTCTGCCTGTGCTCAAGCTCTCTCTCTCTCTCTCACAAATAAATAAATAAAATCTTTAAATAATTAAATAACCAGTGTCATTTTAGCACAAAATCATTCTCATTTCCCTCAACTAGCATATGTTTTTATTTCTCATATTTTTTCTTACCAAAAACACATCTTATTTTCCTCACATATAGAGTTCTTTTCCTTATTATTTCTGGTGGTCTTCATTACATATATTAGAATTCTTAATGCTTAGAAACCTTAATTTCTAGTAAAAACTAAGTAGTATGCAATTGTGAACTTTGTTATACAAGAATTCTTTAAACTGGCAAATTTATGAATATATTCTATGATGTAGGAATGAAACTGTAGGTTTCGAAGCCAATGGCCAAGAAAAATTCTTGAGCTATCTTTCGTGCAAAAAGGTGGTTTTACTAAAGCATGGAGACAGGACCCTTGGATGGAAAGAGCTGCATGGGGTCATGAGGAGGGACCCATTATATACTTTCAAGCTGGGAGAGGGTTAGGTATTTTGGAAACAAGATTTCCAGGATCCTGAGGGTGCCAGTTATGGTTAGGAAAAGGTCATTTATTACTGGTTAGTAAAAACTCTGTCAGGAGACTCTTCAGATGTTTATTGGTGGGTAATATGCTTGAAGGATGATTACCAAGATGTATCTTGGGGGGTAGAGATAAAAGAAGTTTCCAAAGGAATTTTTATATGTTAATTAGACTTACAGGATCCTAAGATTGTCTTTTGCCCTTAGCAAAGTATTAACAACTAGGCAGCTGAGTTCCTTGAGGAAAGTCCTGTGGAGGCCAATAAAAACAAAGCTGTACCCACCTCGAGTCTAGCCCTGACATAAGTATAGCCATCTTGACAAAGCAAAAGCTGGCACCTTACACCCCCTCTCCACCTGCTCCCCTCCCCTCGGTAGTATGTGTGAACAAATAATTAACTTGTAGAAATCACAATCCTGCAAGACGGGAGTCTCCCTTGGTTAACAAATGTCCCAGTGCTAAATCTCACTAACAAGGACACTTGATAGGAAGAATATGACATTCCACCAGGAAACTCCCAACTGTCTTCATGTGAGTGCCTCATCACAGGGGAAAATGGCCTTGGCTTGACAATAACCAGGCCTCCAATATCCTGACAGTCTTCTTTACCCTGATAGCCCTTCTGAATATCCCCTTTGTCCTCACCCACCGCCGAGTCCACCCCTACTCTGCCTTTAAAAACTCTGACTGTAATCTGGTTCGGGGTCCAAGTCCCTACTTCACTACATCGGATATACTTGGGCCCAAGCTTAAGCACGTCACCTCAGGGTCCAAGTCCCTACTCTGCTGCATCGGGTATACTTGGGCCCAAGCTTAAGTTTGTCAAATAAAACCTCGTGTGATTACATCGGTGTTGGCTCCTTGGTGGTCTCTCAGACACGAAAACTCAGGCATAACTGTCCCTCTGCCTGTTTCAAGGACTTGTATGTGGGCTGTAAGTAGTAAGGAAATGAAATAATTTTTCTCTCTGCTTCACAGACTAGCTTTTAAGGGCCTGGCCACACACAGGTGGCCAATGAAATTGTAACACACAGAGAAAGCTGCACAGTCATATTAGGTCACATGTAAGTGACCAATTGAATTACAATTTACCCTAGTAGATATTTGAACCAGCCTATCACCTTGGTCAGAATTGGCGCCCAAAAGGTGCTTAAAGGGCAGGGCCCATACTCCTTGGTAACTAGGGAGACAGTATGCCCCCCCCCCCATAGGATGTCTCCACCTGGCCTGAGCCACCCTTGTATTTGGGCTTTGTTACCTGGGACTGGTTTCCGGGACTTGTTTTCCGGGGGGCGGGGGGGGGCAGGGACAGTTTAAGTTTTAAACAACAAAATTACTGTTTAACTGGATGGAAGCCCTCTGGCTAAATAAGTCCTTACACTGATTTCTTCCTCTTCAGTTTTCCCTTAATTTACTTCTCCTTAACAATGATGCTCAGACTACCCACAAAACTTCACAAGGCGTTAAAGTCAAATATTTTTCTAAGATTTTTTTTTTTTTTTTGCTGACAGATTTTGCAACAGATACCATGAACTTATATGAACTCTAGTAAGCACAAGCCAAATAAAAGTTTTATATTTAATGCTGATAACTCTAAAGATATGTTTATTTTAATTAAGCCAACAACCTTAAATAAGCTTTTATACTGAATGTTTTCCCAGATCATGAGAACTTATAGAACATTTAGATCAGTTTAGATCTGAATTTTGGAATACCCAATCCTTATAAGTGTTTCCTTCAAGCCAACTAAATAGAACTCTTTTATGAATTATTTTTAACAATATCATCTGGAAATAGAAAAATGTCTCACATTTACGACACACATGGACACACCCACAGAAATAATATAAAAATAAGATGTCACTAATATTTGTAGAGAGGACATTATAGGCCCAACTTTTAAATACTTTGCTCTATTTATTTGTTTTCATTAAAAACTTTTCCTGGAGCATCTGGGGGGCTCCATCATTAAGCATCTGTCTTTGGCTCAGGTCATGGTCCCAGGGTCCTGGGATCCAGCCCCGCTTTGGTCTCCCTGCTCCATGGGAAGCTTGTTTCTCCCTGTCCCTCTACTTGTGTTCCCTCTCTCTCTCTGTCAAATAAATAAATAAATTCTTTTAAAAAATAAAAATTAGGGGCACCTGGGTGGCTCAGTGGGTTAAAGCCTCTGCCTTCGGCTCAGGTCATGGTCCCAGGGTCCTGGGATTGAACCCCACATTGGGCTCTCTGCTGGGCAGGGAGCCTGCTTCCTCCTCTCTCTCTCTCTGCCTGCCTCTCTACCTACTTGTGATCTCTGCCTGTCAAATAAATAAATAAAATCTTTAAAAATAAATTTAAAATCTAAAATTAAAAAATAAAAACTTTTTCCTAAACTTTGAGTGTCAAACAGTGGCTCTTAGGTCTTAGAGAAGATGGTGTTAGAAAATTTATATCACAAAGGCACAGGGAAACTGTCTAATTTTTTTTCTTCTTTCAATGTGGATATTTGGAGCATATCTCTGTTATCAAAGGTGTTAGAATCTGGGCAGAAGATTTTAATTCAGCCATTTGTATTCAGAAATTTGTATTTTTAAAAGGCTCTTTCCTGTTTTTTCCCCCATGTCTCAGGAGATTATGGTCTCTGCATACATTTATTTTTATTTTTTAAAAAGCTTTTATTTACTTATTTATTTAAGAGAAAGAGAGAGTATAACCGGGGGTATGGAGGGAAACAAGCAGATTCTGCATAGCGCACAGAGTCCTGAGGAGGGCCTTAGTCTCCCAACCCTAAAATCAGGACCTAAGCCAAAATCAAGAGTCAGAATCTTAACAAACTGAGCCACCCAGGCGCCCTCTGTTTACATTTAAAAAACATGACAGGATTTATTATTTCAAGGGACAGAGAAAGAATGTAAAAAAAAAAATGTTTTCTGGACTTTTAGGGTAATTGCTATTTAAAATTTACCTTTTTTGTATTAATTTTTAATAGCTAATACAGATACATGCTACAAAACTCAAAAAAGAATATAGAAGCATCTCTCATTTCTAGTGTTTCTGTTATCATGCCAGACCAGTCTATGCCTTTATAAGCATATATGTCTCTTTTTTAGCAACATTAATTTCTTTTTTTTTAGTTTTATTCAAATTCATTAGTTAACATACAGTGTAATATTAGTTTCAGGTGAACAATATAGTGATTTAACACTTCCATACGATACCTAGTGTTCATCACAACAAGTGTACTCCTTAATTTCCATCACCCATTTCACCTATCCCCCCGCCCACCTCCCTTTTGATAACCATCAGTTTGTTCTCCAGAGTCAAGTCCGTTTGTTGTGGTTTGTTTCTTTCTTTTCTTAAGATTTTATTTATTTATTAGACAGAGAGAGAATAAAAGAGAGAGAATGAGCAGGAACACAAGCCCAGGGTGGGAGAGGAAAGCAGGTTTCCTGCTGAGCAGGGACCAATGTGGGGCTCTCAGGATGCTGAGATCATGACCTGAGCTGAAGGCAGATGCGTGATGACTGAGCCACCCAGACACCCCAAGATTCTGTTTTCTTGATTTGCCTCTTTTTCTCTTTATTCACCTTTGCTCATTTGTTTTCTTCCTTCCTTCCTTCCTTTCTTTCTTTTCTAAGGTTTTATTTATTTATTTGACAGAGAGAGAGATCACAAGTAGGCAGAGAGGCAGGCAGAGAGAGGGGGAGAAGCAGGCTCTCTGCTGAGCAGAGAGCCCACTGTGGGGCTTGATCCCAGGACCCTGAGATCATGACCTGAGCCAAAGGCAGAGGCTCAAGCAACTGAGCCACCTAGGCACTCAAGTGGCTCAGTTGGTTAAGTATTTGCCTTCAGCTTGGTTGTGATCTCAGGGTCCTGGGATTAAGCCCCACATTGGGCTCCAGCTGTGCACTGGGTTCCCTGCTCAGTGGGGAGCCTGTTTCTTCCTCTCCCTCTGCCACTACCCCCCTGCTTGTGCTCTCTCTCTCCCAAATAAATAAATAAAATATTTTTTTAAGATGATATGGTATTTGTCATTCTATGATTAACTTATTTTGCTTAGCATAATACTAACTCCATTCATGTTATTGTGAATGGAAAGATTTCATTCTTTTTAATGACTAAGTAATATTCTTGTGTGTGTGTGTGTGTGTGTGTGTGTGTGTGTGTATTTCTCCTTTATTCATTCATCAGTGAATGGACACTTGGGCTGCTGCCGTAATTTGGCAGTGCCCCCTGAGCTCTATCTCAGCCAAGTCTGCTAACATTTAAAACTCCAGGCTGATTGCAAGAACTCATGAAATTTAGTCCCTCTTTTTTTCCAAGCCAATGGCTATGAGGAAACATTCTTATGAGTACCATATGCTCCTCTCTCTTTCACCCTTCTCTAGGACCAGGGTTCCCTCCCCTCTGCAGCAGCCAGGATCAGTTCCTCCCTTAAACCATATCTTGGCACTGCCTACCTCATTCATTCATTCATTCATTTATTATTTAAAGATTTTATCTATTCATTAGAGAGAGAGAGTGAACAGGAGTTGCAGGCAGTGAAAGAGGGAGAGGCAGACTCCCTACTGAGCTGGGACCCCAACATGGGACTCAATCCCAGTACCTGGAGATCATGACCTGAACCAAAGGTAAATCCTTAACCATCTGAGTCACCCAGGCACCCCTTCCTACCTCCTTTAATGTGGCCTCCTCTCTCCCTTTAGTTGTGGGATTTGTTTTCAGTCTTCAGGTCTATTTCTAGGGAATTTAGGATGACTTGATAGTTATCTAGTTGTATTCGTGAGATGAATATAACTCCACTGCCATTTTCCTGTCTCCTTTTTTTAAAGTACAAAACAATTTTTTCCCAATATCCTGATCTTTTATAATATTCACAAACATTTTGAGAGGAATTGGTGAAGTTTGGCGATTGGTGAAGGTAGGTGGGCTTGAATTTGTTTCCAGAGCTATAGCTCTGGTTTTGTAGCGATTTGCACAATAAAGACAGTTGTTTCTAATTCCCCAGAGATGGGGATTATAGCCCAAATATCAAGGAGGTGGCTCATCTTTTTAACTAAATTTGCTTCTTCATATCAGGGAGGATTTTTAACTAAAATGGGAACTGAAAGCTTTATGCTTTTGTAAAATCTGTATACAGCATTTTAACCAAAGCCTTTTTTTCTGGGTATACAACTTAACCTTGGCTTCTCTTAGCCTCTGAATATTGGCTTTTTGCAAATCATGCGTAAGAAGGCCTAGGGAAAATTTTGGTCATCTAGATCCTCTGTGAAGATTGTAAATACAGTCAAATAATCTAATTAGCATCTAAATTCAGTAGGATCTTTTGAAAGGAGAGGTTAAAAAGTCTTTATAATTTAAAAACACTGCTGCTATCCAGAGGACATGAATTTTTTTTGCAGTGGGTGCCATCTAGGATATTACTGCAAAGGACATTGTATAGGAAAACTTGTGTCTCGCAGAGCCTGATTACAAAGTCCTGGTAAGTAGAAGCAAAGTGAGCCTATGGCCAGTCTTGGGTGCTTTTATTAAATTCATTTTCTAGCTTTCAGCACTTGAATGAGCAACCTGTATATTTTGAACCTAGAGATTTGGTTAGGGTGATCTCTGTCAGTCTTATTGTGAAAGGGAAGTTAAAATAGGCATATGTGACCAGACATTAAGAAAGGGACTGGAAGAGATTATGCTGAGTGAAATAAATCAAGCAGAGAGAGTCAAATATCATATGGTTTCACTTATTTGTGGAGCATAACAAATAGCATGGAGGACAAGGGGAGTTAGAGAGGAGAAGGGAGTTGGGGGAAATTGGAAGGGGAGGTGAATCATGAGAGATTATGGACTCTGAAAAACAACCTGAGGGGTTTGAAGCGGGGGGGGGGGGGGGGGGGTTGGGGTACCAGGTGGTGGGTATTATAGAGGGCACGGATTGCATGGAGCACTGGGTGTGGTGAAAAAATAATGAATACTGTTATGCCGAAAATAAATATATTTTAAAAAAAAAAAAAGAAGGGGAATTTATGTTGGATGGGAACATTTCTTTGTGTCTCATGTATATATTCTGGTCTTTTACCTTGTCATGGGAGTCCCTAAGGCTAGCCATTATACTAGTAAGGTAATTGTGAGCTCTTTGTTTTATATATAGATCTATATCTATATCTATATCTATATATGGCCAATATCAAGGAATCATCACCTGGTCATTGACAGGTAGGATCTATTAATAGTGACTTAAGGGGCACCTAGGTGGCTCAGTGGATTGGGCCTCTGCCTTTGGCTCAGGTCATGGTCCCCGGGTCTGGGGATAGAGTCCTGCATTGGGCTCTCTGCTCAGCAGGGAGCCTGCTCCCCCCCCCTCTGCCTGCCTCTCTGCCTACTTGTGATCTCTGCCTGTCAAATAAATAAATAAAATCTTTAATAAAAAAATACTGACTTAAACCAATAAGCCTTTTAATGGCTTAACCCAAGATGCTAGAGATGGCTAAAGAGGGCATAGAAGATGCGGTCCCCATGGTCCAACAGGTTACTCCTGAAATTAGGCTAAGAAAGCAAAAGCCATTGTTGCACAGGTGGTAAGGATGGTGTAGTGAAAATGGTGCCTCTGCTATCTCTTGAAAACAGGAGACACCTCTAGTCTCAGACCCGTTGATCTGTGACACAATGCAGGCATTTCTGGAATGGGACATTCGAGCACTAACAACAACAAAGGTTGAGATGAAAAGGTTCCTATGGTTTGGAACCTCTCATGAGAAATAGCCCTGAGACCTGGTGCCATCAGACAGAGAGGATGACACTTGCTTGGATCCCCAGTCTATTTGACTGGTTACCAATGTGCATTTCAGTAAGTGCACCCTCTGGATGGTGTCGACCAAAGAGAATATTCTCATTGGTCACATAGTCAAGCTCTTAGGACACAGAACAAGGCAAAAGGCAAAGTCTAACAGCTTTATCTAAGCCTTTGGTCTCTTGAAGCCACACAAATACCTAGGATGGATGTGCTGCCAGGTTGGGGACTCTGTTATTTCACAATGTACCCCAGTACATAGAGGTTTCTTGAGGTTGGTGAGGCTGGATGGATGCTTGGTGTCCAGACCTGTTTGGAAAGCATAAGCAGAACTATAGCTGTATTAGTTGAATTATTAATTTAGCTCCATGCTCTGTCTCATTGCCCGCTTATGTTTTATGTACCTATTAACCTCAATTATGAGCAATCATTAACTTTTCCTTTTTGCCCCTACTCCCTGTTTACCTGCCGATTGTAGAAATCTAATGAGGACTGGACAGTAACATTTGTCTTAAAAAATTATCAGATGGACCTGATTGTACCAAGTTCCCAAAGGCATCTCATTATTCGAAAGAATGCGTAGCTCCAGATTGTTTCAAGGGCCCCCCTCTCAAGGTTTCAAGAGATGCCACACACTCTTCTCATATATTCACCTCCTTCTCCAAACATATGCGAACTGTTGAAATGTCCCCAGGCTCCTCAGGGCAAGGTAGCTTTAGAAATGATTTCCTTCCTTCTTGCTCGGCTGTCTTTCTGATAATAAAGTTTTTTTGACTTCAAAACTGGTGTCTCAGACAATGGCTCACTGCACATCATGTGCACAGATAAGTTTAAATTTAGTAACTGTTGGTAGGTGACTGACAGTTAATCTAATCTGTTCTGTGACCAATCTATCTTAACAGGCATCTTCTTGAGGTGGGCAGTGCTCCAGTGGCTTTTAAGTGTCCAACTCATGCCCACCAATTGTGTGGCTTTGGCTTCCTAGATGTCCCTTAGCAACAGAGACCAAACAACAGAAAAGACACAGACAAAGGAAAACAAAGCCTGTCTCTGGTAAATGGAGTGATAACCAAGGAGTACTCTACCAAATTTTAGCCAAAGAGTTGCTTAGCTCAAGGAACTTGTTCCACAAATATTTTCTCCTGCTAATCTAAATTTAGGAAGAGAGAAAAAAGACTGTTACAGCTCTTGCTATATCAGACTCTGCGGACAGAGATTCCAGGAGGCTGATATAGTAAGAAATCTTGCTTTCTGCCTGTTGTGTGTCAGCTGTCCCAAAGATCTCTCAGCTGTAGCAGTGTCCTGGCTGACCAGTGTTCAGTGAGTTAAAGAGTACTGCCACCTGTGCCAACTGCTGGGGAGCAGGAATTCTTGTCCCCTTCAAGATTCCTTGCAGCTGGACTAAGAATTAAATTGACATGAGACAGATTAACAGCAGAAAATCAAATTTACTAGTGTATGTACTGGGAATTTCCATGTCTGTGTGGATTATGCATGCTATTTCATACATAATGCATATATATGCTATTAAATTTGTTTTCCCCCTATTAATCTGTCTTATATCAATATGATTCTTAGTCTGGCTAGAAGGACCCTTGAAGGGGACAGGAAATCTTGTTCCCAACAGGAGTAACATGAGCCAAGAGAAAAATAATCCACTCTTTTCACACAGCATATAGTGAATGACAGAAAGCCACCAACTCATCCCAGCACAGGATATGAACTTCTCAATTGTTAGTAAGAAGTATGTCTTACAACACAAAGACATCTATTCAGAGATTGCTGATTGTGCTCCAGAATTCATTTTCCCCTTCTATCATGGTAGAAATTTTCAGCATGCATATGGCTGTACAGATTAAGACTACATTTTTTTTAACATTCCACTGCTTCCTTTGCTGCTGGACATGGCCATGCAAATAAGTTCTGAGTATTAATGGAACTGCAGTGTGCACTTCTGAATTGGATCCTTAAAGTGGTTCCTTCAAATGATGAAAGATACCTTCTCCTTCCTCTTATCCTGCTTTTCCGGCTCACTGCAAATATTGTAGTGGGCCATCTGATTACTTTAAGATAGGATAAGAATACAGAGGGAGACAGAGCCCTGACAAAACTGCATAGCAAAGCCACCAGCCCTGCTGGGATTTTTGAGAGAGAATTAAAACTAAATCTTACTTGGGGCACCTGGGTGGCTCAGTCAGTGAAATGTCTGCCTTTGGCTCAGGTCATGGTCCCAGGGGTCCTGGGATAGAGCAAGGAGCCTGCTTCCTCTCTCTTCCCCACTGGTACTTTCTCTATCTCTGTCTCTCTCTTTAAAATTATTTAAAAAAGAAAACTAAATCTTAATTCACTATTAACTATTCACTATTGGTTTGAATCCTTTGTGGAGGCCAAGAAAAACAAGGCTGTACCCACCTCAAGTCTAGCCCTGATGTAAGTACAGCCATCTTGACAAAGCAAAAACTGGCACCTTCCACTCCCACTCCACCCGCTCCCCTCCCCTCGGTAGTATGTGTGACATTCCTCAGCCACCCCTGGCTGCCCTAAAAGAAAAACAAATAGTTAACTTGCAGAGATCACAATCCTGGAAGACAGGAGTCTCTCCCTTGGTTTACAAATGTCCTAGAGATTTAACGATAGCCTAATTTTCAGAGGCAAATAACTCAGTTCCCCAAGCCCTAATGTTGCCCTCCCCACCATAAAACTGAAGGAGGCTGAGGCAGAAGGAAATGTAAACAAAGTTAAATTTCTTCTAAACCGAAATCTCACTAACAAGGACACTTGATAGGAGAAAGGTGAAACTTTATCTCTAAACCTCCAAGATAGTGTCAGCGATCATTCCCAAGCATATGACACACTGATATACATCTAAAGGGTCTCATGAGAAAATTTTTATTACTAGTAATAAATAACCTTTCTCCCAACAATAGCTAGCCCCTCTAGGTCCTGGAGACCTTGCTTCCAAAATTCCTTAGAGACTAACATCATCCCCTTTGTCCTCACCCATCGAAGAGTCCACCCCTACTCTGCCTTTAAAAACTCTGACTATAGTCTGGTTCGGGGTCCAAGTCCCTACTCCGCTATGTTGGGTATACTTGGGCCCAAGCTTAAGCTTGCTGAATAAACCCTCATGTGTTTACATCGGTGTTGGCTCCTTGGTGGTCTCTTGGATGCGAAAACTCGGGCACAACACCTTTAGAAAAGCTGAACTTGGTCAATACAGACAACAACACAGGGCCGGAACTGAGAAAAGCATATTCCCATAAAAGGGACAAGTTGCAATAATACCACCTCAGCAGCTTGAGCATCGTAATTTTGACAAAACCTTGTTTTAGCCATCTGAAACTCCTGCCAACGCTTCCTACCTATTGTGGTGACTCTGGCTTGGTCCCTCATGCCCACTGGACACAGACACCCGGTGGCAGGTAATACCTTGGGTTTCTGAGTAATTAGAGGTTCCTGAGTGAAACAATGAATTGGAGGCACAAAAAGAATTTAAGGCACACTGGCTCTTGTGAAGATGAGGAGGAATGGACGGTATTACAGGGCCAAGAGAGAGAGGTCCTGGACAAACAGTCAGTGAAGAATGGTTTTGGTTTGCTACCTGAAATTTGAAATTGCCCCCCCCCCCCAAGTACAGAGAGGGCAAGCCGAGAGGGAAGGAAGAAGCAGCCCACTCCAGACCAGTAGGCAACAGGTTTAACAAGCAAGGGAACTTTTGAGGCTTGTCATGGGCAGTTGCAAGGTGAGTATATTCAGCAACTGCCCTCCAGAATCCTCTTTTTTTTTCTTTTTTTTTTGAGATTTTTATTTATTTATTTGAGACAGAGCACAAGCAGAGGGAGAGGGAGAAGCAGACTCCCCACTGAGCTGGAAGCTGGACGTGGGGACTCCTGCAACAGTTTTTCCCAATTTCAACATGCTTTGCATTTTTGCCCTTTGCCTTTGTCCAAACTTTTTAACTCCACCTTCCTCATTTCTCTCTAGGTTTATGCTTTTGTTGAAGTAAAAAAAAAAAAAAAAAGAAAAGAAAAAAAAAAGCCATTTCTTTCTAGCATTTATTTAAGCGTTCAGTATTTGATTGGTGAACCACATAACACCAGTGTTTCAGACAGGGCTAGTTTCATAGTAAAGGCTCTGTATCAAATTTTATTGGGCTATAAGATATTGATGTCTATTGAATCATAAAATGCAACCACCATCAAATCAGGACCTGATAAATGTAACCAGTTGATGGCTGAAATCAATGTGAAAAAAGGCCCAAAGCGGTGATTATGAAAGCTATTGTTCATCAAATGATTCAAGACTCTTTCAATCCTCAATTCATTTATCTTCCTATCTGCACTCCATTTCCTATTTGACCCCAGTGAATCCCAGAACCTCTTTTGTATTGCTTATTTGAAACAGAATAAAAAATCTGTTTCCAAAGGACTTCTGAGACTGGCAAAATAAATGAGACAATTAAAAAACCCATTCTGTAACCAAAGGGGAGGAAAAACCTGTAAAACAGGTAATGAAAAAAATCTTTCCAATTACAGATTCTAAAAGAAATATATATCTATGTATATATAATTTGATATATTCATTTACCATGGGCTTTCCTTATCTATAAGTTTAAGTATCTGATTTTTCATTATAAAGAGCTAGTCTTTAAAAGGACACTGACTTTTTGAAACTAAAGTATGCCAGGAATTCTAGCAATTCCTGCTTTCAGGGCAGGTCTGGGGGTGTTTGGGGTAGGGAGAAGTGCTGGTCCTATTTAATAGTTGGAGAAAATATAACTGGATGTCTATCTATCTCCATTATATAAGTCAATATTGCATAAAATGCCTTTCTCAACCCTGTAAGGATATAGCAGAAACGATCTTCAATGCCTGCCTCCTTGAAGGAGACTTTGAAAGATTCTTACTTTGTCTCCCTCATCTCCAGCACTCCTACTCCCTCTTCACTTTATCTCATATGTGTTTCAGCTTAACCTGCAATAAACTCTCTTGCAAACAGATTTACACACCTTTTCCACAAATAACAGGTATTTCTTTTATATCAATGAAATAAAAAAAAAGAAATTCTGATACCAAGACATTCTTGATGTAATTGTGATTTAAAAAAAAAAAAGTGCTTGGTGGGGTGCCTGGGTGGCTCAGTGGTCATGATCCCAGAGTCATGATCCCTTTGGCTCAGGTCATGATCCCAGAGTCCTGGGATCGAGCCCCGCATCGGGCTCTCTGCTCCATGGAGACCCTGCTTCCCTCTTTCTCTCTGCCTACTTGTGATCTCTGTCTGTCAAATAAATAAATAAAACCTTAAAAAAAAAAGTGCTGGGTTTTGAAGATTCAAAATTTAGTTCTCACTCACTTGCCAATATATCCAACATAAATCTGTTTTTGTGTGCGTGATTGTGTTGCATGTGCATTGTTGGGGAGGGAGAATGTTCTCTACCCTTCAAGATCTTTCTAGTTGGACCAAGAATCAAATTGACATGAGACAGAATAATAGGAGAAAATCAAATTCAAAAGCGTATCTATTGATGGATAGCTGAAAGGCAGGCATGCAGGAAGAAGTCCTCCCCACCCCCAAGAGGAAACCACCTTTAAAAGGATTTTACACCACCCTGGAAGGAGCCCTCCATCCTTGCCCCTGTGATAGGTGACAAACCTGATTGGATGACAGTCATTAGTTCATTAGATGAAAACAGCCTGCCACCCCTAAGGACCTATTTAGCCAGAGCACTTCCATCTGGTTAAACAATAATTTTGTTGTTTAAAACTTAAATTGTCCCTGCCCCCCTTCCCCCAGGGGACTTACTTAAAAACAAGTCCCAGAAACCAGTCCTAGGTAACAAAGCCCAAATACAAGGGGGGGGGGGGGTCAGGCCAGGTGAAGACATCCTATGGGGGGGCATACTGTCTTCCTAGTTACCAAGGAGTATGGGCCCTGCCCTTTGGGCACCTTTTGGGCGCCAATTCTGACCAAGGTGATAGGCTGGTTCAAATATCTACTAGGGTAAATTGTAATTCAATTGGTCACTTACGTGTGACCTAACATGACTGTGCAGCTTTCTCTGTGTGTTACAATTTCATTGGCCACCTGTGTGTGGCCAGGCCCAACCACATGGCCTTTGCCCTCAAAAGCTAGTCTGTGAAGCAGAGAGAGGTCTCCCTCTCTGTAAGAGGTGCGGCCCCGAATGTTCGGTCTGATTCTTGATGCTTGGCACGGAATAAAGCTTTGCTTGACCTTCACTTTATATCAGTCTCACTCCTTTAATCACAGACCCATTATTGGGGGACCTAACACCAACATGGCCATAAAAACCCCTAGACTTAGAAACTTGGGTGGCAACCCTGTAGGGTCCCCTCCCTCCTCCTCAGGAGTTTTATACTATCACTTTGCTGTCACTCAGTGAACCAGTCTTTTGCTGCCCACCAGTCTGCCTGGTCTACCTCTTCATTCTTTGAAGTGGCGTAACCAAGAACCTCGGGCACCAACAGAGAAAAAAGTTCTGAAACAGCACTAGAGAAGAATCTACAGGGACAGGGAAATTCCAAAGACAAGGAACAGGAAGCTTCTAAGCCTGGAGAGGGGTCGAGTATGAGAATACAAAGCGGAGAAAGCCTATTAGCAAGAAGGTAAGAGGAGATGTTTGGAAAACAAAGGTTGCTTTCTTATGTAGATGATTTCTTTGATAAAGAGGAATCTCTGTTAATAACTCTCTTCCTGGTCCAGGCAAGCAGGTGAGGAGGACTTAAAGAGCTTTTCCTGATTTCCGGGGTTTTGATTGCTTTTAACTCAAAATCAAGTTCATGCCAAAGTAGCCCATTGTGAGGCTGCTTTGATACTTACGGTTCTCTCCCCTGAAACATGAAGTTTCACACATCAAATGTTGAGCTGGTAGATTGGTTTTTTGTTCCATCATATTGAACCAGTCTGTTAGTCAATTCAGTTTAACTCATTTAAGGGACAGTGATGCAGTTGTGTTCTCAAAGTGAGGTCCATGGTTCAAGAAATTGAATATCGAAAAGACATTTCTATGGAAACCAAGGAAAAACAATGGATGATGATTGAATCAAAATATAAATCAATTTCTGAGTTCTGAGGATAGCCAGTGGAGACTTCTAGATGCCAAACTCTGAAGCATATTCAGATAGAGTGAGAGTAGACAATAGCAATCTGACTGATCTTCCTGGTTTGTGGTTCAAAGGTGGCTGGTTATCTTTGAGTGGTCCACAGTGCAACAGGCATGACGAATGTCTTATACATGACCTATTGTGATCTTTCTGAAGTTGACATCACATTTTCATATTTAGTTTTCAGGACTTCAGGGAAAAAAGCCATTTTAGTTCTCAAATATATCCAACTCAGAAAAGAGAGAGAAAAATGAACAACAGTTTGCAGAGTTGTAGTCATATATTGGACGAAACTAGAATTCAGGGCCTAATCCAGTTTATAATAAATGGTAGTCGATTCTAATATTTACACAGATGTGTTGTTAAAACATTTTTCTCTCTGTACAATCACCCTCCTTCCTACCAAAGAACCAAATTATTATTCATTTGCTTACAAAATATATCTAGTTTAAAGAAAAAAAAACTTGGCCTGATCCTATAGGTGAGTGGAACAAGAATAGTGGTTCACCATATAGGCTCTTTAAAACATGTTTTATGGGGTGGGGTGGGGGGAGGTGCCTGGGTGTCTCAGTGGGTTAAGCCTTCGCCTTCAGCTCAGGTCATGATCTCAGGGTCCTGGGATGGAGCCACATCGGGCTCTCTGCTCAGGGGGGAGCCTGCTTCCCTCTCTCTCTCTCTCTCCTTCTGCCCCTCCACACCCCCCCTCACTTGTGTTCGCACTCTCACTCAAATCAATAAATAAATAAAATCTTTAAAAATAAATAAATAAAACCTGCTTTGCTGGAATTTTTCATGAGGCATCTCTAGATTGAAATTTTAAAAGCCTCTTGAGGTTAGAGGCCAAGCCAAATACTTGCATAAAAACTTTACCTGCAATACCAGTAGATTTGGGTGAACTCCTCTCTTCTTGAAATCCCCAAAATATTCTGAGCTTTTTGCATCTACCAAGAAGTGACTTTTCTTTACTCACCTGTTAAGGCAGCTGGGAACTTTGTAAGCAAGGTATCAGGCTGAGATTTTCAAGGGTCTTTATTGGCACCATAAAGTCAACATTAGTTCCTTTAAGCTCATATCTGAGTCTATGCATGTCTTTCCCACATATGACATTCTAGTCAAAGCCTTGGAAATACAGCCAATGTTTCCAATTGTATCCTATTAGGAGAACTAATTCTTTTTTTTTTTTTTTAGATTTTATTTATTTATTTGACAGACAAAGATCACAGGTAGGCAGAGAGGCAGGCAGACAGAGAGGAAGGGAAGCAGGCTCCCTGCTGAGCAGATAGCCTGATGTAGGGCTCGATCCCAGGACCCTGTGATCATGACCTGAGCCGAAGGCAGAAGCTTTAACCCACTGAGCCACCCAGGCACCCCAGGAAAACTAATTCTTATTGAATGTATGCAAATACATATATTGCCATTAAAAAAATATAAGAATACTCATTGCAAGTTTTGGAATTCTGGAGGGTTTAGGTACGGAGAAAGAAAAGTTTCAGCTTTGCTTACAATATAATATATCAAATGGCTATAAGGTCAGTTTGTTAGTGAGCCCTCTTGTTCAACTATAGACCACAAAAGTTAAAACCAGAGATGGACCAGATTACTTAACTCATGCTCTAACTAAAATTCATTGCTCTTATTCCTTATTGCACTGTCTTGAGGCACTGAAGATGCTTTGCATTGATCAGCATATTCCAACTGCTATGAGAAGAGCCCCAACAGCAACAGAATGCCTAGAAGATCACATCCCACATGTCCTCTTCCTGGCTCATGATCACACTGAAGACCTATGACCCCATATGTGACCATGTGCTCTCTTGCACACACACCCATCACTGACCTCTACTTTTAAACTCTAGGTGTCCATCTTGCTGGTGGAGAATTTTGTTGTTAAGTTTTGAGCCTGCTACTTCTTCTGGCTGCTAGCACCCAAAATAAATTTTTCTCTTTCTCTTTTCCAAACCCTCATCTTTTGAGTTATTGGCTTCTCTTCCAGTGAGTTTTATCTGAGCTTTGTTTGGCAACAGAGTTGGCAAACCCAGCCAGGAGCTATGCTTCTGATTTTTCCAGCCCCCTCAGAATTCCCCAGGATGGAGCAGTTGGCCATGGAAGTGTGCCAGGGCTCACCCATTCATATCCTGAGTTAGTGACTATGATAGATTGATTGGTCATAGTTTTTGGCAGCCAGCCTGGAAGGATATGCTGCTTGGTGCAGTAACCACCTTCACAGACTCCTGATCAGGAAAGTGCCTCAACCCCTCCCAGCCTCACAGGGGTGGCCAAGGGGTAGTTCCCTATCCTCCCCTTGCTGATGCAACTGCCACTTCGCATTCAGTTTGAAAAAAGAAACAGATTTGGGAAGCATCAGCTTCATTCTTCCTAGGAAATAGTATTGGTGTGCTTGCCAGAATCCTCTGATTTCCACTTTTGGGCTAAACCCTCTAACGCTTGGTACCAAGTAAGGTGAAATAATGGTATAAGACTGAGGAGTTTGGCTTCTCTTTTCCAGAATTTGGAGAAGTACTCCATTTGGTTTGGTTTCTTTCATTTCCTACTCATTCCGTTCTTCTCTTTCCGGGATGGGAAATGCTACTTTCATCCCTTCCAACAGTCCCTTGGGACACATTTGGCAGCATGGTCTCCATATAGCTTATAATCCTATGACTAAAAAAGAGATGATTTTTTTTTTTTTTTTTACTGCAACACTGCATGGCACATGGATTTACTAGAATCAGAAGAAAAACAGCCTTTAAATGGGTCTGTAAATTGCCATACTACCCTTCAATTAGAATTATACTGTCAATGATCTGGTAAATGGGATAAAATTCCATATACTCAGGCTTTTATTGTGTTATATAAAGTAGATTCAGTGGAGAAAGCCTCTACGCTCATGACCTAAAGAGAGCCAGAGGTTAAAGTATGTGAGGATAGTAGGCCTACTGAGGAAAAATAAAATGAGGAACTCAGCTTGTTACAATCTTTGAAACCTCCTGCCCCATGAATTCTACTGGCTCTAACCACAGATAACCACGGAGCCCCATCTGCCTTAGTTTCTCCCCCACCTCATTATATCCTCAGGCCAGGAATGGTCTCCATTTTTAAGACCCACCAGAGCACCTAATTTGGGCAGGAGACACCCTGATTTGGAACAGGGCAATTTCCTTTGCAGCAATATCCTCTAGGGAAGAATCCCCAGCGATAGCCTGCCAGATATTATTGGACACACAGTCCTTTCTCTAACTCAGACCTTTTACATTGGAAAAATTCAAACCCTACTTATAGGGGATCTTCAGAAAATGTCTGAATTGTTCACTATTATTTTTGCCACTCATAAGCTTACTTGGGCAGATATGTAGACTGTTTCTTCTTCTTTTTCTTCTTCTTCTTCTTCTTTTAAAGATTTTATTTATTTATTTGACAGAGAGATCACAAGTAGGCAGAGAGGCAGGCAGAGAAAGAGGGGGAATCAGGCTCTCTGCTGAGCCGGGAGCCCAATGCAGGGTTCAATCCCAGGACCTGAGATCATGACCTGAGCTGAAGGCAGAGGCTTAATCTACTGAGCCACTCAGGTGCCCTGACTGTTTTCTTCTTACAGCCAATGAGCAATGCCTGGTGATTGATAAAGCATGTGAGGAGATTGGCATCTGTATGATAAAAATCCAGGTAATACATCATTACTGGGAAGGACAATCCCAGTGGTCAAAACTGGTTGGGACCCAAATATTGCTGAAGGACTGGTTCATTTGAACCATTATCAAAGTGTATGTTAGTAGGATTGAGGCAAGGGGTCTGAAAGCAAAAAAGTCCTAATAAAGTCCAGGAAATTCAACAAAAAATGAAGATCCCTCTGAGTGTCTGGAGAGGATTTATCAAGTTTACTGAGAATATACTGATGAGGATCCTGAGGCTCCCAAAAATCTGAGAATGGTCAATATGCCCTTTCTTGGAGAAAGTGTCCCTGATATAGGAAAGAAGGTACAGAATGTCAAGGGAGCAGTTGGTATGAACTCTTAGTTGGTGGACATTGCTTTTAAGGTATTCAGTTAGGGGCACCTAGTTGGCTCAGTTGGTTAAGCATCTGACTCTTAATCTCAGCTCAGATCTTGATCTCAGGATGGTGAGTTCAAGACTGTCATTGGGCTCCATGCTTGGTGCAGAACCTACTTTAAAAAAATAGATATTCAATTATAGGGATAAAAAGCATACGAAACAGGCTATGCTGTTTCTTACAGCCCCACCACCCTAGAAGGGCCAAACCCAGAGGAAGAGAACTCCCCCCCCCACAGCCCCCGTTGATCAGTACATCTACTACAGGGCACAAGCACACTGGAAAAGAGAGTGTCCAAACTTAAAGTGGTGAAAATGGATTAAAGGTGACCACAGAAGTAGATGGCCTCTTGGGTCCCAGAAAAGGATGAGGACTGAGGTCATCCAGCGCCTCTACTGTCTAGAATGGCTCTGATTTCCATCTCCCCACCGGAGCCCTGGGTACAACTGACAGTGGGGAACCAGTTGTTGACTTCCTAGTCAATACAGGCACCACTGATTCAGTTTTAAATTGAAAGTTGACAAAGGAAAACAGCAGTTTTGTAGCTGTTATAGTTATAACCGGGCAGCCCCAATGTCATCTGTTGTAATCCTTAGAACGTCAAAAGGTGGAGAAGAGACATTAAAACACAGTTTCTGGTATATACATGATTGCCCCATCCCACTGGAGGGGAGAGGCCTGCTATGCAAATTAAATGCCCAGATAACATTCTTGTCCAAACAACAGCAGTTCCACTTACAGGTGCCTCATGAGCAAGCTCTTCATTTCCAGGTGCTCCTCACTCAACAGGACAGAAATGAAGAAGAGTTGTTTCCACCTAAAATCTATGAAAGTGTAATTAATGCCATGTGGGCTGATGGAATACCATGAAAAGAAAAGAATGCTACCCATCCATGTACAATCAAAATCACATGCAAAAATAGTCCGTAAGAGACAACACCTTTTAAAAATGGAAGCACAGAAGACTATCCAGCTATTTTATCTAGGTTTTTATTTTTTGTTTTATTTTTTATTAAAGATTTTATTTTATTTGACAGACACAAGTAGGCAGAGAGGCAGGCAGAGAGAGAGGAGGAAGCAGGCTCCCCGCTGAGCAGAGAACCTGATGTGGGGCTCAATCCCAGGACCCTGGGATCACGACCTGAGCCAAAGGCAGAGGCTTTAACCCACTGAGCCATCCAGCATCCCTTATCTAGGTTTTTAAAACATGGTCTCATCAGATCCTGCTGATCCCTATACAATACACCCAAACTTCCGGTTGAAAAGCCTTATACAGACAAGCATCAGTTTGTGCAGGACCTTAAGACATTTAATGATGCTGGGCAGAATATTCACCCTACTGTACTAAATCTGTATGTCCTCCTGACAATCATACTGGAAAATTGTGGCTGGTTTTCTGTTATAGACTTAAAAGTGCCTTTTGGGGGGTTCTATTGGATTCTGATCTCAGCTATTGTTTGCCTTTGAATGACAGGATCCAAAAACTAAAACCATTTCCCAATATCATTAGACCATATTACCTCAAGTGTTTAAGAATTTACTTTATTTGGCAATGTACTGGCCAAAGATTTAAGAACACTACAAGAATATCAAGGAATACTCTTCCAGTACATGGATGATTGGATGATCACCAGCCCTGATTTTGAACATGGTCTCTCAAACACAATCCTGATATTAAATCACCTGGCAAACTGGGTATAAAGTATTTCTTCAAAAGGCTGGATATGTAAACCACAGGTGTCCTACTTAGGCTTCCAGATAAGTCACGCGATTCATAGCTTAATAACAGATCAGAAACAAGCCATTATTAACATCAAACTGCCCCCAAATTGGAGGCAATTCTGTGGATTTTTAGGAATGGCAGGTTTTTGTCATATTTGGATACGTAATTTTGGCTTAATATTTAGGCTCCTTTATAAATCTCTTAAAGAAACAGACTCAGATCCTATGATTTAGACATCTGGGTGCCAACAAGCTTTTAATTCATTAAAAGAAAAACTGATGACAGCACCTGCCCTGGGCCTGATGAATCCAAATAAAGCTTTTAAGCTATATGTTCATGAAAGATAGAGTCTAGGTCTAGGTGTTGGGGAATACTCCAAACTCATTGCCTATTTTCTTTTTCTTTT